>NC_092119.1:15815342-15885940 GCF_045679555.1 Salvelinus alpinus
GTAACAGGGTTATATTGGTGATTCCCCTTGCCACTTTATTGTTAAGCCAATGGGTCTTTAGTTTTAGTTTTGTCTTGCCTTCACCTACTCAACATGGCATCTTATTGGCTGGTTTGCGTAGCTTGCTTACGAGGGAGGATGTTTCAGTTAGAATCGTCCCAGTGAACAAGCACCAAACCAGCGGTAAGTTGTTGGTTGCAAAGCACTGTACTCAAAAGTGATTTTTATACTCCCAAGTGATGATTTAAATGTACAATTTATATCAACCGGTTTGTAAATGTTATTCGAACATCACACATAAGATGCAGTGTTTTTTGGAGAATATTGGTTGTGCATTTTGTTGTAAAGAATTCCCGCCAGTACTAGCTAGCAACTTACTGTGTCTGGTGGGGGGGGTTCATATATTTTGTACAGTGCGTGAGTGCAGAGTTTGGATGGTGAGCCGTGCATTGCATGACGTGCAATTTTGTGCTCTTCCTACCAGGTACATTGTTAAAGATATTAAATTGTAATTGTATTATTATGGTAACTACATGCCCCAGTGAACAAGCACCAAACCAGCGTGCGTGAGTGCAGAGTTTGGATGGTGAGCCGTGCATTGCATGACGTGCAATTTTGTGCTGTTCCTACCAGAATAAATCTCCATGACTGGTGCTACACTTTGGAGTTCGTGTCGAGGATTGATTGTACACAACGCAAGAAGAGTACTGTTACAGTGGTGCCGTGACCGTTCTTCTGGATCGGATCATCCTTCGCTGGATTTCCATCTCAGAACTTCGCCGTGGTTGCCGTTGAAGAACCAGATAAGACGTTGCTGGTGCAGTATAGTGCGATATCGCATTTCGCCACAAGAGGGCGCCACCAACGTTTTATTATCGGAATTGATGATTTCTCTGGCTGAGACACTTCACAGATAAACGATAACTTTTGTGTTACTTGTTTATTTGCAATTCTATTGTATATCTGATATAAGTAGGGTGAGTTTTACCAGTGTACTAGATATAGGTTAGATTTTGACGTGAGGTTAAAGAAAGAAATATATATATGCATTTTTTTGCTATTTACATTTTTATTAGTGTGTTGATTTCCCATTGTTAAAATGGAAGGTGTTGGGAGAGGTAGGGGTTTCCTGTCATTTAATCTGTCTCCATCTGTTGGTAGGGGTTCAGGCAAAATTCCAGTTGCTTCTACACCTATGCCTAAACTGGAGGGTTTTGGGAGTTTTGGTGATAGTTTGCCAATGGAAACGCCCAAGGATGTGTATGGAAGAGGTTTGCCAAATACAGGGAGTGGGGAGGTCTCCATGGATTTCATAGCAGACATAGTACAGCAGATTGGTCATTCCATTGGGGAGAACATTGCCTCCTGTTTGGAGTCAAAGGCAATTGTTGGACATGTTGGGGACAATGTTATGGGGAATGCATGCAGCTCTAGGGGTTTGGATGTGTCAGGCCTGAACCTGGTATTGAAGTCTGATATCAGGGAACCGGTGTACTTTCGGGGGGATGGCTCTGAAAAGTGCACAGTGCATGAGTGGGAGGATATGGTCATGGTTTACATGCGTAAGAGGGGTGTATCTGTGATGGACCAAGCTGTTGAGGTTATGGGTAGGCTTATGGGAAGGGCCCGTGATGTTGTTAAAGTGGGCATACGCAGCAATCCCTCTGTTGATTTATCTAAAGGCCCGAGTCCCATCTTTGACATACTGAAACAACATTTTAGTGACACTGCTTTTTCAAGCATGCCCCTCGCTGACTTTTATGCCACATTACCTCTGACTGATGAACTACCATTTGACTATTGGCTCAGACTCAACAGGGCTATGGAGGTTGCTGAAGATTGTCTAAAGAGACAGAAAAAAAGTGTTGAAGACCCATCTCGTGAGCTCACAGTCATGTTCATCAGACATTGCCCTAGCGCTGAACTGTCCCTTATCTTTAAGTGCAAGCCATTACAGCAGTGGACTGCTGCAGATGTTCATGAGAGGCTGGATGAATACAGGAGGGAGCAGAGGTACTCTCACTTATCTAAGGTGACCCCAGCCATCACAACAATGAAGCAGGAAGTTGGTGCTGTCATGCCGATCACCATGCCTGCTGTGAGGCCCATCATGGAAGTACCCAATACGTTGCCTTACCCAGCCCAGACTATTCAGGGCTCAGCTGAGCCGATGGAACGTATCCTTGCAATGCTGGAGCGTGTGCTGGAGCAGAGACCACAACAGTCTGACCATAGGTTCCAAAAAGGGAATAGGAGCAAAGTGAAGTCTAATGGGCCATGTAACGTGTGCGGGGATGCTGGACATGATACTTACTTTCACTGCAGGGCCAATCACCTCTGCTTTCTTTGTCATGTAGCTGGCCACGCACGCTCTCAGTGCCCCAAGGCCGCAGCTCTGAGCACAGCTGGTGGAGTCCCTACAGTAACCACTGCTCAGCTCCCGGAAAACTAGTAGGCCTGCATGTAGAAGGGGAGAGTGTTGGGCCTTTTGTAGAGTCCCCATCGGTGAGAGCTGTTGATTTGGAGTCTGTATATAAAAGTGTTTGTGACGAAATGGAGACTGAGAAGAGTATCATAATGCAGAACACACAGAGGCTTTCTGCACATGATGATTTATTTTATGCCAAGGTGTTAATAGGAGGAGAAGTGGAAGTGAGAGCTATGCTTGACAGTGGATCCATGGCTTGTACCTTGAGCTCTAGGGTCTTACCTGAACTGTTGCGTGCAGGAGTGTTGAAAAGTCCATCATTGAGTCCTACAGAGGTAGTCTTGGTTGGTTGTGGTGGGTTGAAGACGCGGCCTTTGGGAGTATGTGAGCTGGAGATGGAGGTGTACGGATGTAGAGTTGCCGTGCCTACACTGGTGGTTGAAGGCCAGAGTGATGACCTCATCTTGGGCAGCAATCTCCTAAAGCACTTGATTCGCCACCTGAAGACGGATGGAGATCTCTGGAAGAGGGTTTATACTCCTGTGTGTGACGGGGGTGAGGAGAGCAAGCTAATCAAAATGATGGCTAATGTGGAGAGATGGAGAGACGGTGAAGTACCTGACAAAGTTGGAACTGTGAGACTAAAAGGGGCTGTGACTCTAGAGCCTATGCAGGAGCACTTAGTCTGGGGCAGACTACGAAACACTCAGAATCTATCAGCGGGCAGTGCTGTTCTCATTGAGCCCAGCAGTTCAAGGTCAACACCAAGGTCAATACTGGTAGGGAGGACAGTAGCTCTATTGCGGGGGGATGGGTGGCTCCCTGTTAGAGTGATAAACCCTTCTCAGAAGACAGTGACTTTGAGACGAAACGCCACTCTAGCCGATGTCTTTCCTTGCATGGCTCTAGAGGACTTTGACTGTTCGTGTGTGAATGATGATTCATCAGCAGCTTTGCAGCAGCAAGTGCAGAGAACGGCTGATATACTCACTGACTGCCAAGATGACTTGACACTGACTGATGACGGTTCCAGCCAACTTCACGATACTGACGGACCTGACAGTTCAAGCGATCCTGAGGTCTTACGTGACTTAGGTTTGACTGATATTGATGTCAACTCCTGTCAAGCGTCTCCTGCTGGTAAGAAGAAACTCATCCAACTCATAGCTGAGTACCAGTCTATTTTTTCCAGGCACAAGTTGGATTGTGGAAAAGCTTCCGGATGTCTTCACCGCATTCACCTGAGTGATGAGAAACCCTTTCGGATGCCCTACCGACGCCTTTCACCAAATCATTATGAGAAGCTCAAACAAGCATTGAATGAGATGGAAGAACGTGAAATCATAAGGAAGTCTAGTAGTGAGTTCGCCTCTCCCCTTGTCCTTGTATGGAAGAAGTCTGGAGACCTGAGACTCTGTACTGATTTTCGTTTGCTCAATGCTCGCACCATCAAAGACGCCCACCCACTCCCTCACCAGGCTGACGCACTGGCTGCTTTAGGTGGAAATGCCTTTTTCTCGACAATGGACCTTACCTCTGGCTACTACAATGTGGAAGTGCATGAGGATGACCGGAGATTCACAGCTTTTACGTCGCCATTTGGATTGTACGAATACAATCGTATGCCACAGGGGTTATGTAATAGTCCTGCAACCTTTATGAGGATGATGCTAAACATCTTTGGGGATCAGAACTTTCTTAGCCTGCTGTGTTACCTTGACGATGTCTTGGTCTATGCGCCCACTGAAGATCTGGCTATACAGCGCCTGGAAATGGTTTTTGAGCGTCTCAAGGCTCACAACCTGAAGTTGGCGCCAAAAAAGTGTAACTTTCTGCAGAGGTCTGTGAAGTTTCTGGGGCATATCATTAGTGCGGATGGTGTAGCTACAGACCCTGAGAAGGTGAAGGCCATTACAGGAGTAACAGAAGCTGATCTGATGGAAGATGGAACTGACATTCCATCTCAGAAGAAGTTGAGGTCATTCCTTGGGATGGTGGTGTATTATCAACAGTTCATTGAAGGTTGCTCGACCATTGCAAAGCCTCTCTTTGGATTGACTACTGGACACAAGGCTCCACGCTGGAAAAAGAAGCAACGCTCACCTGTCAGGAAGTTGACGGCTGCCGACTGGACAACAGAATGCAGACAGGCCTTATTCCAGCTAAAGCAAGCCTTACTGGACCAGGTTTTGTTGGCCCACCCCAACTTCGAAAAACCCTTTCTACTCTCGGTGGATGCGTCCAGCAATGGCTTAGGTGCTGTGCTGTCCCAGGTGCAGGAACAGGGAGCTACAGCGAGACCTATAGCCTTCGCGAGCAAGTCCCTCAGTTATGCGCAGTCGAGGTATCCTGCGCACAGGCTCGAGTTCTTTGCCATGAAATGGGCTATCTGTGACAAGTTCCACCACTGGCTACGGGGGCAGCACTTCACGGTATGGACGGATAATAATCCCTTGACATACATTCTGACCAAAGCAAAGCTTGATGCTTGTGAACAGAGATGGGTCGCCAAGCTGGCACCGTACGAGTTTGACATCAAGTACATCCCTGGAAAAATAAATGTTGTTGCAGATGCTTTGAGCAGAGAGCCCTTCGTACGACCCAGTGCACTCCATCGCCTGACAAGGGTTCCGTACGAGACCTTACTAGCTGAAGCCGACGCTGTGCGCACAGACAGAGTGCAAGATGTGTTTCGCTGGTCCAGCCACCCCTTTGACAAAGCCTCTGACTCCAACGAAGTGGTCATTAGCTGCCAGGCTACTGTTGACCCCCCATCTGGTGCTTTATCAAGACATGAAGTTGCAGCTGTTCTTCACTCACACAGGTGCTGGGGGGGTGAAGTGGGCTCACATGCACTGCTGTTGCCACAGCTTCCACAAGCTGTTATGCCATCAGAGCAGACCGATGTCAATGTTCTGCCACACAACCTTCTGATGAGTAAGCAGCGTGATGACAATGTGATCAGCAGAGTGATCTTCTTTGTGGAGAGGGGGAGAAGACCATCCCGGAGAGAGCGTGCCCATGAGAGTGTTGAGGTTTTGTGTCTTCTCAGAAGTTGGGACAAGTTGACCATGAAGATGGGTGTACTGTATCGTGTTTCAAAGAATGTGGTTACAAAGAGGAAAACGTATTTGTATGTGGTTCCAGCCTCCATGAAAGCAATGGTGTTGAAGGGTGTCCATGATGAAGCTGGTCACCAGGGCCAACAGAGAACAGTCTACCTGACAAGACAGAGGTTCTTCTGGCATGGCCTGGAGAGGGAGGTAAAAGCATATGTGAAGTGCTGCAGGAGATGCGTCGTGAGCAAGACTCCTGAACCGGAAGCAAGAGCTCCTCTTGAGAGCATAATAACAACTGAGCCTCTTGAACTAGTGTGCATAGACTTCTGGTCTGCAGAAGATTCTTCAAACAAGTCCTTGGATGTGCTCGTTGTTACTGACCACTTTACCAAATTGGCTCATGCCTTCTTGTGTCCGAACCAGTCTGCTAAGTCAGTAGCTCATCAGTTGTGGAACAACTATTTCTGTGTCTACGGGATGCCTCGCCGTATACACTCAGACCAGGGAGCCAACTTTGAGAGCGCTTTAATAGCTGAACTGTTGAGTGTTGCAGGTGTTCAGAAGTCTCACACCACACCGTACCATCCGATGGGGAACGGGTCCTGCGAAAGGATGAATAGGACGTTGGGAAACATGATCCGGGCCCTGCCAACGAGAGCAAAGCACAGATGGCCTCAGGCGCTGAAGTCCCTCACATTTGCGTACAATTGTACAATCCACGAGACCACAGGCTTTGCCCCTTTCCTGCTAATGTTTGGGAGGACGCCAAGACTGCCTGTTGACATAGTCTTTGGCTCTGTCATAGAGAACCCAGAAGTTGTCGACTATGACCAGTTTGTTCAGTCTTTGAGGAGAGATCTGAAAGAAGCCATGAATACAGCACAGGCATCTGCAGCGAAGCAGTTGAAGAGGCATGCTGACCTTTATGACAGAAGAGTCAGAGGAGCACCAGTGGAGATTGGGGATCGAGTGTTACTGGCTAACAAGGGGGAGCGGGGAAAGCGGAAGCTCGCTGACCGTTGGGAGGATACTGTCTACCTTGTCACTGGATTGAATGCTGACAGTCACACTTTTAAGATTCAGAACAGCTCCACTGGACGGGAGAAGACGGTACATCGCAACCTGATAATGCCAGTCAACTTCCTTCCTCTTCCCTATGCTGCTGTTGATGAGGGAACAGACATGTCTGGATTAACAGAGTCTGAGGGCATGAATGACAGCCTTGTGGTCTCAGCTGCCATGGACACTGCAGTGGATGATGATGCTGAGTACAGAACAAGAGTGTGGGTGTCAGAATTGCCTTCTGAAGGAACAGGTGACACAAGCCTGGAGGGTGATGTGCGATCCTTGGATGCTCGGGATATTCCACCTTTGGATTCTGTGGAAGATATACTGCAGCTGGAAGGTCTGCCTCGATCAGAGAGTCTTCAAGAATCTGACCGAGACCGTAACAGTGTAGTGAGTGAGCTAATTGACCAGTCTTCTTATGATATCCGTACTGACCTACCAAACTCGGACAATTCCTTAACTGATCAGTTACAGACGGACTGTGTTGACAGACCCACTGTTGCAACAGTACACAACACTGTTACCCCTTATGCAGTTGAAGGTAGTCGGGGTCGTATTAGGTCAAGGGCAGGAAGACTATTTAAACCAGTGTCAAGACTGATTGAGATTATGAATCAGCAGACAGTTAGCTCTTGAAGGTTAAATATGTGAATAGAGGGTCAATGGTATTGACATCTTTTATTTGTTTTGCTTTTACATCATTGTGACCATGATTAGAGGTTGCAAGCTGGTAATGTGACGGATATGATCAACTCTCTTATGGTAGTTTATTTTATTACTTGGATGTTTTAAAGTCACTGAGTGTACTTAACATGTAACAGGCATGTTTACCTATGAGGGCTAAGGGGATTGATCAACCGCTTTTCACTCTAATTCTCAAGGAGAATAGTCTAATGACTGGAATATTTAGTGACTGATTTAAAGCAGGGTCTGCATCCTTGATATACACGGCTTTACCTTTTAGTTTCTCTATTAGGTAGTATAACAATATCTCAATTTTTTTTCTCTGGATTATTCTGTACATATGTTGAGTGTTTCTGTATCTGGTATGTTTGCACAGTGCTGTTTTGTATTTTTATTATTTTTCTTTGCAAGTGGAATTCAGTAGGGGGGAGTGTAACAGGGTTATATTGGTGATTCCCCTTGCCACTTTATTGTTAAGCCAATGGGTCTTTAGTTTTAGTTTTGTCTTGCCTTCACCTACTCAACATGGCATCTTATTGGCTGGTTTGCGTAGCTTGCTTACGAGGGAGGATGTTTCAGTTAGAATCGTCCCAGTGAACAAGCACCAAACCAGCGGTAAGTTGTTGGTTGCAAAGCACTGTACTCAAAAGTGATTTTTATACTCCCAAGTGATGATTTAAATGTACAATTTATATCAACCGGTTTGTAAATGTTATTCGAACATCACACATAAGATGCAGTGTTTTTTGGAGAATATTGTTTGTGCATTTTGTTGTAAAGAATTCCCGCCAGTACTAGCTAGCAACTTACTGTGTCTGGTGGGGGGGTTCATATATTTTGTACAGTGTGTGAGTGCAGAGTTTGGATGGTGAGCCGTGCATTGCATGACGTGCAATTTTGTGCTCTTCCTACCAGGTACATTGTTAAAGATATTAAATTGTAATTGTATTATTATGGTAACTACATGCCCCAGTGAACAAGCACCAAACCAGCGTGCGTGAGTGCAGAGTTTGGATGGTGAGCCGTGCATTGCATGACGTGCAATTTTGTGCTGTTCCTACCAGAATAAATCTCCATGACTGGTGCTACACTTTGGAGTTCGTGTCGAGGATTGATTGTACACAACGCAAGAAGAGTACTGTTACACTAGCAGGGCAGAAATTTGACAAACTGACTTGTTGGAAAGGTGGCATCCTATGACGGTGCAATGTTGAAAGTCACTGAGCTCTTCAGTAAGGTCATTCTACAGCCAATGTTTGTCTATGGAGATTGCATGGCTGTGTGCTCGATTGTCTGGGTGTGATTTGAGTGGGGAGGGAAAAACTGAAAACTAGATGTTATTGGCAGAGAGGTTATGAACTCTTTCTTATTGGTCTATGAACTAATTTAACACCTGGTGATGTCACCAGGCAGGCCACAACTCCATTCCACCCCAACAGGCTGAAATTTCAGGTGGTCTTTTCAAACAGCTCTTACACTAAAAGGGCATTATCATAATTTTCACAATTTCACAGTATTATTACAACCTGTGGAAATATATATAAAACACAAGAAAATCTAATTTTTGACTGCACCTGGCCTTTAAAATGGTGCACGTATGGATGCCTATACCAATCTGATCAGACCCAGAGCCTCTGTACTGCCTGCAGTGTTCTTCCTCTCCCTTCCACTTCTGTCACCAGTCTCATCACGTCTCTCTGCTGGCTCTCTACCTCGTCGGATCTCACTCTCTCCTCCAACACAGAGACCCTCATCCTCAGCCTGGTCCTCTCAGGTAAAGGCTCCACCTGGGGGCACGTTAAGCAGGGCATGCACAATGTTGGGGAAAGTGTTAAATATGTTGTGTTATGTTATGTTGTGTCATCCTATTGAGCACAAAAAAAGAAGAGTATTTTAAACGTATTTTGTGATCATAGGGATATTATGTTATGTTGTCTTATGTTATGGCAAAAATAATTATGACCACCATAAATAACAATAACTGTACCAACCTTGTGTTTTTAAACGTGGATATTGACTTCACCACTTCTGCACGGTTTTGTGGCACAGTCGATGCCACGCAGGGCTAACGGGCAAGAAAGTTGAGGGTTCGTCGACCACCACGGACAAGTACCCTTTCCCTGCCTGTCTCATTACACTACGATCAGAGCCGGGTGCGGACAATGATCAGCTAGGGGAAATCTGATTATTTAAAAAATAATGCTATATTTATAATAATATAAAATATATGTAAGGAATTTTCCACCGACAGTTTTCTGAGCCATTGCACCGCACACAACGAATAAGCAACTCAGAACTGCATACCGATTACCAACTTCGAGCGCTTACCATCATGGTTTGCGTTTTCAACACCACAATCAAGTAGAGTATGTCAATCTTGACAAACAGAAAATATATCCCTCTCGACTCAGTGTAGAACGCTTGGTTTGACAATCTCCGAATGTCATTAAACTTTTTGGTGTTTTGTAATAGATGTCTCTTTCCATTAATCGAATGGCCGTAGCTCAGTTTGGATGCTGGAATTATATTAGAGCGGAGTGGATGAATTTGCGCAGGTAGCCTACAGGAGACGTTTGACGTAGCCTAATCAGATCAAAACATTGTGACAAGTTGTGTTTATACGGTACATTTTTTTCAAACGTAAATGACAAATATTTAGGCTATATTGAAGCGTTAAGTTCTAGGTCGAGGAATGGCCACTCTGATCGGAAAGGAGGCAGAATGTGTGTTAAGCTTTCCTGAATACCTGGGCCAGCTGGGAGCATAGGCCTATGTGGCCAAACTACATAGGACGACTTGGGAGAATGATGATCAGCAACAGACAGCGCATCAGTATCAGAAGCAAAACTACAGCCAGACTGGCCTGCAACTGTGCTATAATCTGTCTAGAGTACACCCACAACGGATTCAAATTAAACATTCAAATAAGTGCTTTTGAGCCTTTATTCAGATGACATTTTCCCTGCAGTTTACTCAATTGTACTTACTTTAAAACAATAATGCAATTATTAAATGGATTGTGGTGTCGTAAACTAGTCTAGGTAGGATCATTTTCATTGTCCCTAAACAAGATCAATAGGGAAACTTATTGAGCGGCATGTCTTCACTGTTCTTTCATGCGCATTGACTTACCTGGCCTCTCCGCTGCCTATCAGCTATTCCTTTTTCTTGTGGATTTAAATTGAAAATGGGTGGAGATTTCAATGATTTTCCAGTGCATTCGGAAAGTATTCAGACCATTTGACTTTCTCAACACTTTGTTACGTTACAGCCTTATTCTAAAATTGATTAAATACATTTTTTCCTCGACAATCTAAACACAATACCCCACAATGACAAAGCGAAAACAGGTTTTTAGAAATGTTTGCAAATGTATAATAAAAAAAAACAGAAATACCTTATTTACATATGCATTCAGACCCTTTGCTATGTGACTCGAAATTGAGCTCAGGTGCATCCTGTTTCCATGGATCATCCTTGAGAAGTTTCTACAACTTGATTGGAGTCCACCTGTGGTAAATTCAATTGATTGGACATGACTTCAAAAGGCACACACACCTGTCTATATAAGGTCCAACAGTTGAGTGCAGGTCAGAGTAAAAACCAAGCCATGAGGTCGAAGGAATTGTCCGTAGAGCTCCGAGACAGGATTGTGTCGAGGCACAGATCTGGGGAAGGGTACCAAAAAATATCTGCAGAATTGAAGGTCCCCAAGAACACAGTGGCCTCCATTATTCTTAAATGGAAAAGTTTAACCACCAAGACTTGTCCTAGAGCTGGAGGCCTGGCCAAACTAAGCAATCGGGCGATAAGGGCCTTGGTCAGGGAGGTGACCAAGAACCCGATGGTCACTTTGACAGAACTTCAGAGTTCCTCTGTGGAGAACCTTCCAGAAGGACAACCATCTCTGCAGTACTCCACCAATCAGGCCTGTATGTTAGAGAGGCCAGATGGAAGCTACTCTTCAGTAAAAGGCACATGACCGCGCGCTTGGAGTTTGCCAATAGGCACCTAAAGGACTTTCTGACCATTAGAAACAAGATTCTCTCATCTGATGAAACCAATATTGAACTCTTTTCCCTGAATGCCAAGTCCCACGTCTGGAGGAAACCTGGCACCATCCCTACGGTGAAGCATGGTGGTGGCAACATCATGCTGTGGGGATGTTTTTCAGCGGCAGGGACTGGGATACTCGTCAGGATTGAGGGAAAGATGAACGGAGCAAAGTACAGAGAGATCCATGATGAAACATGCTCCAGAGCACTCAGCACCTTACACTGGGGTGAAGGTTTACCCTCCAACGGGACAATTACCCTAAGCACACAGCCAACACAATGCAGGAGTGGCTTTGGGACAAGTCTCTGAATGTCCTTGAGTGGC
Source organism: Salvelinus alpinus (assembly GCF_045679555.1). Lineage (NCBI taxonomy): Eukaryota > Metazoa > Chordata > Actinopteri > Salmoniformes > Salmonidae > Salvelinus > Salvelinus alpinus. The sequence goes on from NC_092119.1 coordinate 15,826,962, forward strand.
CCAGCCAGAGCCCGGACTCTAACCCGATCGAACATCTCTGGAGAGACCTAAAAATAACTGTGCAGTGACACTCCCCATCCAACCTGACAGAGCTTGAGAGGATCTTCAGAGAAGAATGGAAGAAACTCCCCAAATACAGGTGTGCCAAGCTTGTAGCGTCATACCCAAGAAGACTCTCGGCTGTAATTGCTGCCAAAGGTGCTTCAACTACGTACTATGTAAAAGGGTCTTAAAACTTGCAGTACCAGTCAAAAGTTGACTCACCTACTCATTCAAGGGTTTTTCTTTATTTTTTACTATTTTCTACATTGTAGAATAATAGTGAAGACGTCTGTCACGATCGTGTGGAGGAGAGACGGACCAAAACGCAGCATGAGGAAAATAAGCCATCTTCTTTTAATTAAACGAACGAAGATGAACATGAAACGAAAACACTATTACAAACAAACAAACCAACCAACAAATGATCGTGAAGCTAAATAACACAAGTGCCCAGACAAGCAACAAACGTTAAACAAGACAACTACCCACAAAAGCCTACTGCCTATGGCTACCTTAAATATGGCTCCCAATCAGAGACAAATGAATGACAGCTGTCTCTGATTGAGACCCAATCTAGGCAGCCATAGACATAACTAGACAACCTAACAATACTCTATCCCATACACATACAACACCCATAGACTAACCAAAACACACACAACATACAATGCCCACCCCAACTCACGCCCTGACCAACTAAACATAATCAAAATAACATAAAAATAGGTCAGGAACGTGACAACGTCAAAACTATGAAATAACATATATGGAATCATGAAGTAACCAAAAAAGTGTTAAACAAATAAAAATATATTTTATATTTGAGTTTCTTCAAAGTAGCCACCCTTTGCCTTGTTGACAGCTTTGCACACTCTTGGCATTCTCTCAACCAGCTTCATGAGGAATGCTGAGCACATTCTGAGCACTTGTTGGTGCTCCACGGAGTGAAGGAAAAGCAGCCATCTCAATTGGGTTGAGATCGGGTGATTGTGGAGGCCAGGTCATCTGATGCAGCACTCCATCACTCTCCCTGGTCAAATAGCCTTTACACAGCCTGGAGGTGTGTTGTGAGTCATTGTCCTGTTTGAAAAATAAATGATAGTCCCACTAAGCGCAAACCAGATGGGATGGCGTATCGCTGCAGAATGCTGTGGTAGCCATGCTGGTTAAGTGTGCCTTGAATTCTAAATAAATCACTGTGTCACCAGCAAAGCACCATCACACCTCCTCCTCCATGCTTCGCTGTGGGAACCACACATGCGGGGATCGTCCGTTCAACTACTCTGTGTCTCACAAAGACACGGCGGTTGGAACCAAAAATCACAAATTTGACTCATCGGACCAAAGGACAGATTTCTACCGGTCTAATGTTCATTGTTCGGGTTTCTTGGTCCAAGTAAGTCTCTTCTTAATATTGGTGTTCTTTAGTAGTGGTTTCTTTGCAGAAATTTGACCATGAAGGCCTGATTCACGCAGTCTCCTCTGAACAGTTGATGTTGAGATGTGTCTGTTACTTGAACTCTGAGAAGCATTTATTTGGGCTGAAATCTGAGGTGCAGTAAATTGCCGATTTCTGAGGCTGGTAACTCTAATGAACTTATCCTCTGCAGCAAAGGCAACTCTGGGTCTTCCTTTCCTGTGCCGGTCCTCATGAGAGACAGTTTCATCATGGTGCTTGATGGTTTTTAAGACTGCACTTGAAGAAACGTTCAAAGTTCTTGAAAATTTCCCGGATTGACTGACCTTCATGTCTTAAAGTAATAATGGACTGTCATTTGTCTTTGTTTATTTGAGCTGTTCTTGCCATAATATGGACTTGATCTTTTACCAAATTGGGCTATCTTCTGTATACCACCCCTACTGTACCTTGTCACAACACAACTGATTGGCTCAAATGCATTACGAAGGAAAGACATTCCACAAATGAACTTTTAACAAGGCACCTGTTAATTGAAATGCATTCCAGGTGACTACCTCATGAAGCTGGTTGAGAGAATGCCAAGAGCGTGCAAAGCTGTCATCAAGGCAAACGGTGGCTATTTTGATGAATCTCAAATATAATATATATATATATATATATGGTTACTACATGATTCCATATGTGTTATTTCATAGTTTATGTCTTCACTATTATTCTACAATGTAGAAAATAGTACAAATAAAGACAAACCCTGAAATAAGTAGGTGTGTCCAAACTTTTGACTGGTACTGTATATACTTTTTTAAATTTGTGATAAATTTGCAAAAATGTATAATAAACTGTTTTTGGATTGTATGTAGTAGATTGATGAGATGAAAAAAACTATTTCATCAAATACACCTGCGTTGTTTGGGGTTTTAGGCTGGGTTTCTGTACAGCACTTTGTGACATCAGCTGATGTAAGAAGGGCTTTATAAATACATTTGATTGATTGATTGATTGATACAGATGAACGCGGTATCTTCAGGCATTTGGAAATTGCTCCCGACCATGAACCAGACTTGTGGAGGTCTACATTTTTTTTCTGATGTTTTGGCTGATTTCTTTTGATTTTCCCATAATGTCAAGCAAAGAGGCACTGAGTTTGAAGGTAGGCCTTGAAATACATCCACAGGTACACCTCCAATTGACTCAAATGATGTCAATTAGCCTATCCGAAGCTTCTAAACATCATGACATCATTTTGGGAATTTTCCAAGCTGTTTAAAGGCACAGGCAACTTAGTGTATGTAAACTTCTGACCCACTGGAATTGTGATACAGTGAATTATAAGTGAAATAATCTGTCTGTAAACAATTGTTGGAAAAATGACTTGTGTCATGCACAAAGTAGATGTCCTAACCGACTTGCCAAAACTATAGTTTGTTAATAAGACATTTGTGGAGTGGTTGAAAAACGAGTTTTAATGACTCCAACCTAAGTGTATGTGAACTTCTGACTTCAACTGTATAGGAAGGAGTTCTTAGTTGATGGTTTCAACCAAGTGCTTGCTATACAGTGCGGTTTCCAGGAGTCTCCAGGATACAGAAAACATTGTCTCTCATTTCACCACAGGGGGTGCTGTTGTTCAAAATGCTCTAGTCGAGGATGACGCAAATTTGCGTCACCGCAACCAGGAAATGCAGTAGCTGTTCAAATTAAACTTTATGCACAACAAGGCTGCATTCAAACTGTCATGAGCATCTAATGCACATGTTTCACACCGAGTTAGATGTGACTCAACGCAGATACTGTAGTTATTTTAACATGACAAGCATTAGAACATCTTGTTTTAGTAGCCTGATTTGGTGAGTTATTTTCTTTAAGCTAGCTAGCTAATGTTTTAACTCTCGTTGATTTGAAACTAACTAGCTACCTTGCAAGTGCTAGTGCACGAGCTTTTCTTCATGGACTGTTTGATGTGGCATACATGCTTCGTGCTTTATTGTGAGCATCAGGAACAGCTACATTATATTAACCAATGACCATAATGTCTGGAACGTTTATTGTAATCTGGCTAGCTACTTAGCTATTGCATGCATTTCCATTCAACCAAGGTCAATTTTCCTGATACAAGAATTTAATGCATATAGCTAAAACGTTAGTAATGTACAGTCAATGATGCATTTATTTGTGTGAAGGTATTCAAATGGGTTCCTCTTGAGTAGAATAAACCTCATAGATATGTTGGTTCCATGATTTAGCTAGTCAATACAGTATGCTTATGTTTTCTCATCTCTTTGCATTCCTTTGTGTAGTCCAATCCATAACATGTTCTGGACACGGTTGTGCCGACTGAGGATCCAGAAGCCTTTGGGGAGTAGGACATGTGCCTATAGGTTCACCTCTGTCAAGCTGTCAGACCCTATCAAGCCGCATGTACCACCTAGAACTCTACTAGCTCCCTGGACCACCACAGACTCTGGTCATCATAGGACGTGTCACTCAAGCACACACATCCAACAGCATGGCTGGACTGTCAGACGAGACGGGGAGCGAGATGTTTTGTATGCGGCACGACATTTTAACACCTGTGTTAAGTCACTATCAGCTGTCCCTGGTCAGCCCACCTCCACCAGACACTGGAGTTTCAGTATACAGAGAAGGTTTTATTCAACAGCTCCTGTTAAATCAGTGATGAAACCAGTGACCGTGCTTGGAAGTGGGAAAAAAATTCCTAAAGGCCCCAGGACCAAACAACCATCCAGAACCAATCAGCCGACCCCAAAGGAGGACAAGGTGAAGCCGTCCGTCCATCAATCAGATTAGAGGACTGGGAGATGCTTAATAAATGAACGAATGAATGGATGGATGGTGTGCTGAATGGATGTATGAATGGAATAGGTTTTATTGATGCCTAGTGAGGAAATTGGATGAGGTACATACAGGGACAGTACAGACCCACACACATCAGAGCATATAGACTTGAGCCCTATCTTAACATCTGATATTACCCAATTCTGATTCTTGATAATGTGGGGTTAAAATGTCATTAACAATGTTTGCATCCATGTTCTATCTAACCCCATAGGATATAATGCAGTGCATTGCCTATGCAACAGCAGACCAGTACCATCTGCCAACACTCTGCCATGACCTCATAGCCCACGGCTTCTACGAAGTAGATTTACCAAGAGGTAGGCCAACACCTTTTTACTTTACTTCATGGATACTGTAGGCTAATTGCTTACTCTTTTCATGGCTGTGCAATGTAACAAAAGACACATTTTGATTATAATATATTTTAATTTCAGATGCCTCAAATGCACTCGTAATATGCACTGACAATACCCAAAAACCCAGTGATAATGCAACAATGTTCTTCTTCAGGTATGTCCTCTTTTTTTCTGTTTACACAGCGTATTGTTTTGAATATTAATTAATTAAGCCATTTTTACTTCTAGGGAGGGATCAGTGGTCTTTTGGAATGTTGAAGAGAAAACAGTAAGAAGAATTCTGATCCTATTGCACATAAGAAGTCACAATAGTAATTATAGTTCTGATAATAACAAAAAAGATCCCATTACACTCACTTAAAAATCACTAAGGGAAGGTGTGGTTCTCTTGAACCAGGTAGTCTAACACGCTGACCAAACCGCATGTGCAAAAGTTGATTTTGTTCACCCACACCAGACGCGATCAGGACACACAGGTTGAAATATCAAAACAAACTCTGAACCAATTATATTAATTTGGGGACAAGTCAAAAAGCATTAAACATTTATGGCAATTTAGCTAGCTAGCTTGCTGTTGCTAGCTAATTTGTCCAGGGATATAAACATTGGGTTGTTATTTTACCTGAAATGCACAAGGTCCTCTACTCCGACAATTAAGCCACAGATAAAACGGTAAACCGAATTAATTTCTCATCATCTCTCCTCCTTCCTTCAGGCTTCTTTTTCTTCTTTGGACTTTATATGACGGTTGGCAACCAACTTTATGTTGCATTACCACAAAGATGAACTGAGTGTGGACCTCAGTTCACCTTTCAATCACCCATGTGGGTATATGCTCCTAAAAACCAATGAGGAGATGGGAGAGGCAGGACTTGCAGCTCTTTGAGCGTCACAAATAGAACCAAGTTCTATTTCAGCGCCTGGCTAGGCAGACGCTCGCGAGCAGTGTGGGTGTAATGATTGAATAACATGTATGTGTTCATTTATTTTGCAACCCGAGCGGTGTGGTCAGCATGTTAGCAGGTGATTTGTAGAGGGAGCCGCAGATATTGTCAGTTACAGATCAATAATGACATGCTATTGAACTGCTTTGTTTTTCAGATGAAGAAAGTGATGAGGATCTTGGAGCGGCATGAGATTCATCCCTACGAGGTAGCTCTGGTCCACTGGGAAAATGAAGAGATCAACTACACTATTGGAGAGTACGTCACCTGATTATGGTTGGTCGTTACAGATCAATGATTGCCGTTTCAATCATGTTATATGGATTACAGTAAAATGTCATTGTAGATTTCTGAAAAATGAATCACTTAATATGTCTTTAACATTTATCATTATTTAGTTTTCATTTGGAGGATAATAACAATTGTGTTACTCTCCTGGGATAGGGCACAATTTGTTGTAAAATCGTTGTCTTTAGTGATCAGTGTCTTTTGTTCAACCCAGGGGAAACTCAAAGCTACAACGTGGTAACTTCCTGCTGAACAGTGAAATAGATCCTGACAAGGCCGTGCTGGATAAATTTGCATTTTCAAATGCCCTTTCTTTGTCAGGTTAGCTGGAACGTTTTTCATGTTACTGTTTTTTGTTAATGTGTGAAACATAGCATTACTGTTAAACGGTCCAGGTGTATATACAGTACTATGGTGATTTATCCTTACAGTCCGTATACTGCTCTCCCGTCTGTCTGGGTTTTGTTGCAGTGAAACTGGCCATATGGGAGGTGGCTTTGGATGACTTTGTGGAGTCGATTCAGTCAATTCCAGAGGTAGGTTAACAATAATCTGTGAGCGGTTTGGATCTCCACACTTGAGAAACAATCATCTCAAATCTTGAATAGAGAATCACGTAAAATCATCATTACAAATTGTTTGTCACTGTAAAAATAATTTGCCAGGGGTTCCTTCCAACTGACTAGATTATATGCACTTCCCATTCAGATGCTGAAATCTGGGAAAAAAATAAAGCTGTCCAGAGCAGAGGTTATGCAGAAGATCGGAGAACTCTTTTCTCTGAGGTAAAGTCAATTTAAAGCTGTGAATCTTAATTAGGGCTGTCCTGGAATAATACAAATCTTGGTCGACCGAAAGTCGTCTGTTCCAATCAATTGTTAAAAATTGTAAAACGTTTTTTTCCCATATATAGACACACCCTATGTGTTTTAATGAAATCAATTATGTATACATTGAGCTTGTCTGATGCTTTAAGCTCACTGTTTGATAAAGTAAGACACAAATGACTCAAGAGGGAGCCAGAGATCAAGATGACCAGAAGATAAAAACCTTAACCTGTCCCGACTATCCTCCTCCTGTTCCTACTGGCTTTTGCAGATTCTGCCACTACTCTCCTGAAGTTGTCTGTAATAGGCTACACGTGGAGTCTGCAAACTTTGTCATGTGGAATGCCAATTTATCTTGCCATTTCTACAGATCTGAGTGCCGGTTATGGTTTTGATATGCACATTTTCATGGAACAGTTTATTTTAGTTTATAATAAGTCTTTGTTTCTCAACATCATTGTCATGTGGTTGATCAAAATTCTATCCCAATCTAAATGTAAATGATACAAACCTAAAAGTAACTTATATTGCCAATTATGTCAACATTGCCTTGTCATTCTCAATGGATGTAAAAACAGACTTTGTTAGCTTGCTGTTTGAGGTGGAAAAAAACATTACTTTGAGAAGCTCCACAGCTCATTAGTGGTGGTGCTTTAAGCCAATCAGAAATACCATGAGATACCTGAATGGGCACATTTATATGCCTACATTTGCGAGCAGGCAAGGGAGCCTATAGGCCTACTTCTATGCGTAATCAGGTTACTCAACATTGACAGGAGCGCTCCAAACAAAAGACAATTACTAAATTGACAACTTGTAAATGGAATGAAATAAACCAAAACTTGAATGTATTAACAGACATTACCGTAAGCAAACAAACATTGTAGATGAGAAATTATAGGAATTAACAGTACATGTACTACTGGTGATATATGTAATGGGGAATTGATAGACACTAACAATCAAATGCAAACAATTCACACAATTGAAGTTATGAAACAATGAATGTGCACAAATTGGCGGGAGAGAGCGCATTCTGGAGAGAGACGTGCATTGTGCAGCCACACTCCCCTTCTTCTTGGACTGTGCCATTCCCGCAGCCTCCGCAATGGATTAGTCTCAGCCTCCGCAATGGATTAGTCTCAGCCTCCGCAATGGATTAGTCTCAGCCTCCGCAATGGATTAGTCTCAGCCTCCGCAATGGATTGGATTAGTTCATTGAAATGGTTGCGAATAAGACGGGTGTCTCATGTGCCATTAAAAAAAAAGATATAGAAAGTACCAGTCAAAAGTTTGGACACACCCACTTATTCCAGGGTTTTACTTTATTTGTACTATTTTCTATATTGTAGAATAATAGTGAAGACATCAACTATGAAATGACACATTGAATCATGTAGTAACCAAAAAAAGTGTTAAACAAATCAAAATGTATTTTATATTTGAGATTCGTCAAAGTAGCCACCCTTTGCCTTGATGACAGCTTTGCACACTCTTGGCATTCTCTCAACCAGCATCATGAGGTAGTCACCTGGAATGCATTTCAATTAATCAAATTTATTTATATAGCCCTTCTTACATCAGCTGATATCTCAAAGTGCTGTACAGAAACCCAGCCTAAAACCCCAAACAGCAAGCAATGCAGGTGTAGAAGCACGGTGGCTAGGAAAAACTCCCTAGAAAGGCCAAAACAGAGAGCCCAACAGGTGTGCCTTAATGCGTTTTGAGCCAATCAGTTGTGTTGTGGCAAAGTAGGGGTGATACACAGAAGAGCCCAATTTCGTAAAAGATCAAGTCCATATTATGGCAAGAACAGCTCAAATAAGCAAAGAGAAATGACAGTCCACCATTACTTTAAGACAGGAAGGTCAGTCCATGCGGAAAATTTCAAGAACTTTGAACGTTTCTTCAAGTGCAGTCTCATAAACCATCAAGCGCTATGATGAAACTGGCTCTCATGAGGACCGCCACAGGAAAGGAAGACTCAGAGTTACATCTGCTGCAGAGGATAAGTTCATTAGAGTTACCAGCCTCAGAAGTCAGCAATTAACTGCACCTCAGATTGCAGCCCAAATAAATGCTTCTCAGAGTTCAAGTAACAGACACATCTCAACATCAACTGTTCAGAGGAGACTGCGTGAATCAGGCTTTTGTGTTTGAATTTCTGCAAAGAAACCACTACTAAAGGACACCAATAATAAGAAGAGACTTACTTGGGCCAAGAAACACAAGCAATGGACATTAGACTGGTGGAAATCTGTCCTTTTGGTCTGATGATTCCAAATTTGAGATTTTTGGTTCCAACCGCCGTGTCTTTGTGAGACGCAGAGTAGGATGATCTCGGAATGTGTGGTTCCCACCGTGAAGCATGGAGGAGGAGGTGTGGGGGTGCTTTGCTGGTGACACTGTCAGTGATTTTACTTAGAATTCAAGGCACACTTAACCAGCATGGCTACCACAGCAATATGCCATCCCATCTGGTTTGCGCTTATTGGGACTATAATTTGTTTTTCAACAGGACAATGACCCAAAACACACCTCCAGGATTTAAGGGCTATTTGACCAAGAAGGAGAGTAATGGAGTGCTGCATCAGATGACCTGATCTCCACAATCACCCGATCTCAACCCAATTGAGATGGTTTGGGATGAGTTGGACTGCAGAGTGAAGGAAAAGCAGCCAACAAGTGCTCAGCATAATGTGGGAACTCCTTCAAGACTGGTGGAAAAGCATTCCTCGTGAAGCTGGTTGAGAGAATGCCAAGAGTGTGCAAAGCTATCAAGGCAAAGGGTGGCTACTTTGAAGAATCTAAAATATATTTTTATTTGTTTAACACTTTTTTTGGTTACTTCATGATTCCATATGTGTAATTTCATAGTTTTGATGTCTTCACTATTATTCTACAATATCAAGTTTTAAAAAAATAAAGAAAAACCCTTTAATGAGTAGGTGTCAACTTTTGACTGGTACTGTGTGTGTGTGTGTGTATATGTGTATATATATATTTATTTATTTGCTACTGCTCGACTAAAACAATATCGGTCGACCAACAGCCTATCGACCAGTTGAATATTTGGGTTCAGCCCTACTCTTGTTTTATAAAACATTTGCGCGAACTGAATTGTATTGTATTACATTTTACACGGTATCAACCTGAGCTCTGACCTGCTGTTATGTTGTTCCAGACACTGTATCAACCTGAGCTCTGACCTACTGATCACGCCAGACTTCTACTGGGACAGAGAGAACCTGGAGATGCTCTATGACAAGACGTGTCAGTTCCTCAACATTAACCGCCGGGTCAAGGTAGGGGGGGCTATAATATAATAATATATGTAATTTACCAGATGCTTTTATCCAAAGCGATTTACAGTCATCGGTGCATATATTTTACATATGGTCTGTGTCTTATTCATCGTTAGTATGAGTTTATGGATCATATTTGATAAGATTTTGATTTGATCATATTTGGAAGCAGATGCACCATTACTTGTAAATGTAGATATGTTGTTTCTTCTGGGATATAATCCACTTTAGCCATAGGCAGCAAACCTTAAAAAAAGCTTGTCATTATGCAAGAAATTAGAGTTGCATTGAAATCCATTTGCAGCAGAGGGGCCTACAGTTGCCGGTTGTCCTATTGTTTTTCAGGTAGTGAATGAGAAACTGCAGCACTGCACGGAGCTGACAGACCTAATGAGGAACCACTTGAGTGAGAAGCACAGCTTGAGGCTGGAGTGGATGATCGTCATCCTCATCACTATCGAGGTCAGAACCTAACGCACACACACCTCCTCTAACTACATGGTTTATGTTCTGGTGATGAGGATGGTTATGATTAAGATTATAGTGTTTCTAGCATTTATAATGAACAAATACAAGAACAAATTGTAGCCTCATCATTAAATGTTTGATATCCTATCACTAATCTTTTGGTTTGGTTTCTTCAGGTGTTGTTTGAAGTTGGCAGAATGATTTTCTGAAGAGCTTCATCAGCGACGATAAAATACAGATTTAAGGAAAGAAAAAGACTAAGAAATACCTATTTTTGTAAGTACATTAAATTATGATCATAATGAACAAGACATTGAAAAGAAGGCTAAGCTTTGACCCCAAAGAATGTAACTTATTGAACATAAGAAAATCTCACAACTACGGTAGACTTACTGTCCGTTAAGACTAGCAGCGATGGAATGGGATTTGATTTATTAGGATCCACATTAGCCAACGCCAATGGTGACAGCTAGTCTTACTGGGGTCCAACACATAACAACAAATACTTTACAATTGACATAAATGTAAAGACATGTAGTGTGTGTGTGCATCTATTAGTTACACATACATGTCAGTACATACACACAAGTAGGTCACACGGGGGAAAGGAATCGTGCGGTGAGGTGTTGCTTTGCAAGAAGTAACACATTTTCAATGGAAGGACAGCCTTGATACAAATTGAGAAATATCACTGTAGAAGATAGGATTTTGGTTGGTGGAACGAGGCTGAGAAGAAGAGAAGTTCACATTTTAAGCAAATCACCAGTGTCTGTGCCACAAAATGTAAATGATAGCCAACCGAGGGAGGAAATGTCTCACTAGCTCACTTTGTGACTGTTGAATTTCAGTTCAAAATATGTATCCAAATGTACTCATTAATATATAAATGGTGTTTGTGGCTTTATATGCTTGAGTTTGTTTGTATTTAAACTTAAAATTGCCTATGTGTATTGATTAACTGTATGTGTTTTATTTATTTATTTGGAGACATTTCTGTTTGTCTTCATTCTAGCAAACTGTATGATAATTCAAACAACCAATCCAATGTCTCATGGTCAAAGTGACTTGTCTGTAAGAAGCTGAGCCCTATTAGAGATTCAGGTCAATAAGAAGATGCTAATTGTCAATGGTCTTACCATGGCAAATGTTATTCAGAAGATGCTAATTGTCTATGGTCTTACCATGTCAAATGTTATTCAGGTTCACGATGTGATGCATGAAGATCAACAGCACTTAAATGTAGTGACAGCTGTCATCTCTTGTGTGAAATTTTGTGTGTTTTGATTCATAAAATAAAGTGGAGTAAACTTAATTGCATATTGTAAGTACTGTACGTGTCTTGCTTTATTTAGTATAGGTAGAACCAGTGACAGAACCATAACTCGCATGTAAGAAAGGCCCTGAGAGGCTCAGAGTGGTCCTTCAGGCTGTATGTAAACCCCTTTATCTGGCTCGGAGGACTGCTCGGGGTCCAGCCAATATCTACAGTTGAAGTTGGAAGTTTACATACACTTAGGTTGGAGTCATTAACTCGTTTTTCAACCACTCCACAAATTTCATGTTAACAAACTATAGTTTCGGCAAGTCGGTTAGGACATCTACTTCGTGCATGACACAAGTAATTTTTCCAACAATTGTTTACAGATTATTTCACTTATAATTCACTGTATCACAATTCCAGTGGGTCAGAAGTTTACTTACACTAAGTTGACTGCGCCTTTAAACATCTTGGAAAATTCCAGAAAATGATGTCATGGCTTTAGAAGCTTCTGATAGGCTAATTGACATAATCTGAGTCAATTGTAGGTGTACCTGTGGATGTATTTCAAGGCCTACCTTCAAGCTCAGTGCCTCTTTGCTTGACATCATGGGAAAATCAAAATAAATTGACCTCCACAAGTCTGGTTCATCCTTGGGAGCAATTTCCAAACGCCTGAAGGTACCACGTTCATCTGTACAAACAATAGTACGCCAGTATAAACACCATGGGACCACGCAGCCGTCATACCACTCAGGAAGGAGACGCGTTCTGTCTCCTAGAGATGAACGTACACTGGTGTGAAAAGTGCAAATCAATCCCAGAACAACAGCAAAGGACCTTGTGAAGATGCTGGAGGAAACGGGTACAAAAGTATCTATATCCACAGTAAAACGAGTCCTATATCGACATAACTTGAAAGGCCGCTCAGCAAGGAAGAAGCCACTGCTCCAAAACCGCCATAAAAAAGCCAGACTATGGTTTGCAACTGCACATGGGGACAAAGATCGTACTCTTTGGAGAAATGTCCTCTGGTCTGATGAAACAAAAATAGAACTGATTGGCCAGTATGACCATCGTTATGTTTGGAGGAAAAAGGGGGGGGCTTGCAAGCCGCAGAACACCATCCGAAGCACGGGGGTGGCAGCATCATGTTGTGGGGGTGCTTTGCTGTAGGAGGGACTGGTGCACTTCACAAAATAGATGGCATCATGAGGATGGAAAATTATGTGGATATATTGAAGCAACATCTCAAGACATCAGTCAGGAAGTTAAAGCTTGGTCGCAAATGGGTCTTCCAAATGGACAATGACCCCAAGCATACTTCCAAAGTTGTGGCAAAATGGCTTAAGGACAACAAAGTCAAGGTATTGGAGTGGCCATCACAAAGCCCTGACCTCAATCCTATAGAAAATGTGTGGGCAGAACTGAAAAAGCATGTGCAAGCAAGGAGGCCTACAAACCTGACTCAGTTACACCAGCTCTATCAGGAGAAATGGGCCAAAATTCACCCAACTTATTGTGGGAGGCTTGTGGAAGGCTAGCCGAAACGTTTGACCCAAGTTAAACAATTTAAAGGCAATGCTACCAAATACTAATTGAGTGTATGTAAACTTCTGACCCACTGGGAATGTGACGAAAGAAACAAAAGCTGAAATAAATCATTCTCTCTACTTTATTCTGACATTTCACATTCTTAAAATAAAGTGGTGATCCTAACTGACCTAAAACAGGGGATTTTTACTAGGATTAAATGTCAGGAATTGTGAAAAACCGAGTTTAAATGTATTTGGCTAAGGTGTATGTAAACTTCTGACTTTAACTGTATATGACAAAACAGTTGTGCAAATGTTTAACATTGTGGTAATAAAAAGATTAGCATTTTATTTCATTAACCGCTTTGAAATATAAAAATGTCCATGCAACGCTTATGTTTTGCATTTAGATATTAGTTAATATTACATTTACAGGAATATATAATTTCTACAAAGGTTATCAGGTTTACATAATTTGTTACAAGAAGTCAAAAGAAAAACAGTACACATACACACATACTGAAACTATTGCAAAGGTAAAAACAAGCTGCCATCATGACATTGCATACGCATTCAATAAGGCTATGTTCTGCAATAGTTTTAAAATCTGAAATTAAACTTACCAAATATATTTGTAGTTATAGACAAAAAAAGCCAGTATGTGTGACTTCTTAACAAAATAGCTTTACATATATGTTCACAGGCAAAACAAACGAATACACAAATATAGTTTTGTCTTTCAGATGCAACTAGTGATAAAATAAGCATTTTGTATCAGTATTTTGGTCTGTGTCAACTAACCATTGCGGTGCATAGTTTGCAAACTTTGCATATAGTAAGTCAACTATATAATTCTTAGACGAATGATCTCATTCGTGCAAATGCAATGTGATACAAATTCTAGTCACTACACATCTCTGAGCAAATGTTATATTACCGGTATGTGCTGATTTGAGCAAACATTTACTGTCTGACGGAAGACTGATAAAACACAGAAAGATCCTGAAAAAATCTACATACCTGTATATCTAATCACAGTTTGTCTTTGCATTCTTTTGGTGAGCAGTGGGTAAATATGTCCTGTGTTGAATGTAATGTGAGTGTATTATATGTTGATACAAATAAATGTTAGACTACTGTTCAATCCACAAATTACATTATGAGTAAAGAAAATTAAACTCAGATACTCTGTGTAAAATAAACGTATCTGATGCAAAGGGAAGGACAAATTGTCTTAATTCAAACATAGATAATATGTAGTATACATTATCGTACCTCCAATTTCTGATAATATGACATGAACAGGAACAAGGATTGTATTCAAAGAGGTACAAGTACTTAACAGACATACTGATATAATAGCCTTGCAACTAATGTGAATGTATCCAAAGAGCTGAAGAAGGTCTCTAGATGCAAAAGTGTGCTTGGTAATGGAAGTCAGGATGGATGCAGCTTTACCTCCGTTGTGGTGGGTCATCATTCATGTATGGACTTCTACCTTCTCTTTCAGGGATTCCTTGGTAGTCCAGCACTCTTTTAGCTTGTTGAACGAAAAAGGACAAAAAAATTCAGGAGGACATTATTTCAGTATACTCCTTCAAGTACTTAAAACCAAAAGTAATATAACGAGAAATTAAAAGGACTGACTTACCATAATACATCCGTTTGTTGGAATGGCTGAAGTCTTATTTGTTTTCACTTATAGATTGAAAGCTTTGAGGCTCAAGTGCAATATCAAAGACCTCTTCACTGACCTGCAGCATCTCCTCTACTCCTCCACCTATTTTGTTGCTCAGAACTTCTAAGACATGGGATTTTACTGTGCCAAAATCTTCCTCAGCATCCAGCCACACTTCTTGGTCATTCTCGTCCTCTGTGTGTAGGATAGACTCTTCTGCATTCATCATTACCTGTTCTGCTTCAGGGTTTGGGGTGCACACCACTAGTTCAGTTCGGGTATGCAGTGGTGCTGGAGGGATATGCAGTGGTGCTGGAGTCGTATGCAGTGGCGCTGGAGGGGTATGCAGTGGCACAGGAGGTGCAGTGTCATTTGTTTGCTCAATTTGACTGACTTCACAAAGTTGAGTACTTTCCATTGATTCTGTTGGAACACAGTCAGTATTCACAGCACTTTTTGCAGTAGTACTTGCACTTTCTATTGATTCTTTCAGAAAGCTATCAGTGTTCACTGCAGTAGTACTTGGAGGTGGCCAAATAGCAAGTGGTGGTGAATCCAATCCTGCAGACACCACTCCAGCGTCTCTGGGTTCAATGTGAAGATGGATATGGACATGGGATTCAATAGATAGTCTCTTTTCAAACGATTCAACTGATTCCTTTGCTGATTGTACTACCATTCCAACCAGTTCTTTCTCATGCCCACTGGTAGATTCTGAATCTACTTCGGGCGCAATAAAAAATTCAACCTCCGTTCCATAAACTTCTTGCACATTTGACTGCAAACAGGACTCTACAAATGTATTGGGAACTATGTCATCTGGTACTTTGTCAACCTCGAAAGTAGACTCTGCAAATGTCTCGGGAGTTGTTCTATCCTCACATACTGTATCAACTTTGAGAGAAATTGAGGGCTCAGTTTCTTTGTCTGAAGGTTTGTGCACAATTCCCTGAGTATTAAGTTCTAAGTAGTTTTCAAATAAGTGAATTTTATTTTGCACCTGTGCAGCTACACCTGTACATCCTTGAGCATCTGTAACTGCCACCACTGGTATACCCTCTGGTGATTTAGAAACTTCGGCTTCACTCGTTAATTCAATTTCAGCCTTTTCACTTGATTGTGGTACAACATTGGAGTCAGCTTCTGATGAGTTCTGCTGTACATGTTGGAGAATTTCTTGAGTTATAATACTGCTTTCCTCTTCAAACATGGCCTCCTCAATCTTCTCAATGGCATTCTCACCCTCTCCTTTGTCCTCCATTTTGTCACAAATGTCTATGACTTCCTTAACATCGGTTGAGGAAACCACCTCAAGTGCTGTCTCCAGAATCGCTTCAGCTGACCCAATCTCAGCATTTGCATCCGTCACTTGCACTTGGATCTCATGACCCTTGACATCAGTTAAGACCACAAAAACTGCATCAACAATTGCTTCAGCTGATTCAATCTCTACATCCATCTCTTGTACTTTGATCTCATGATCAGTGACATCAGTTAAGCCAACTTCAAGCACATTCTCAATAATTACTTGAGCAGACTTTAGCTCTGCATCCGCCACTTGTACTGTGATCTCGTGATCGTCAGTTGTGCCCAACTCAAGCGTTGTCTCAACATGTGCTTCAGCTGATTCAATCTCAGCGTTCACCTGTTGTACAAGAGTCTCGTGATCATTGACATCAGTTGAGCTAACTTCAAGCACTGTTTCAACAGTTTCTTCAGCTGACTTTATCTCTGCATCCGTCACTTGTACTCGGATCTCAAGACCATCAACAAACTGTGCTGATGGCACATTCTTCCTCACAACCATGTCCCCTTTCTTTAGTGTCTGAACCATAGAAGAGTCTACAAGTGGGCTTAGAGCACCCACACAATCCATTTTCTCTGGGGATTCTACTTCAGGTGCCACTATGCCAATCAAAGATTCCAAAACATTTGATGATTCTAACTTCAGAACGTCAGGTATTGCAGTAGCGACATCTTGAACGTCACATGTGATTGTTTCTGCAACTGGTGTATTCTCCATGTCTACAGAATCCTCCGAAACATCCTCCGAATCCTCCGAAACATCTTTTTCTTCTTTAAGAGTGACCTCCGTGAGAGCCTGTGTGAAAACAAGTTTGTTTGTCACCGAAACTTCCAGGCGCTCTGTATCAGGCTGTGGAGTGTCTTCTGCTATGGCCTTTCCTTCAAGCTGAGCTACACCCTCTTCTGAATTAACAGTGGCTACTGGTCTTATCTCTTCTAACTCGTTTACCAATTCTGTTTGTTGGTCCTTTTCAATTTTTATATGCATGATTGGAATTGATTCATCTTCAGCTTTATGTACCTCATCTGTAGTGATTCCTGCAGCACCAGACTCTTCAGTTTCCTCAGGTGCCAACTCTGTGGGTACTACCTTGCTGACTTCTAATGGACACTCCACCACATGAGTCACTGGGCTTTCATCAACAGCATCTATTTGTTGCGACTCTTCACCTGTGCAGATTACAACTGCGTCTGATTTTTCATGAGCTGTCAAAACTGTTGCTTCCGTCTCTTTTGGTGTCTGTAATATTTGTGGAGAAACTGAAACGGTAACTGCTTCCAAGTGCAGGTCTTTTGTAATTACCGATGAGAGAGTTGGGGTTCTGTTAATGATTTCAACCGCCTCATGCAGAATTACCTCTGTGTCTTTCAACTCGTATTCTGCAGGCACAGGTGTTGTGTTGCCTGATGTTTTGGGAGACTCCTCTGTCAGCTGTGACACTGCTGATACCATTTCTGTTGATTCATCATCTAGAGGTTCTGGGGCAGTGACTGCTTCAGATGTCAACTCGATTAGGTCCTCGGCTATGGTATCGTCTCGAGTGGCTTCTTCAGCAGTGGACACTTGTGTGGCAATGGTCTCCTCTATTACGCCTTCCTCAGGTATATCACTGAGTTGCTGATGTTTACTTATGAATTCCGTAAGATCCTCAAAGTCTTTCGTAGCAGTGGGGGATGTTGATGGGGCCAACTGCTCCACAGTATCTTTGGCTTGAGCCTTCTCTGCTTCAGTGGGCAGGGTGTCTTTGGATATGGCCGATTCGGTGACCAGCCTAGAGACATCTGGCTGGGTTATTTCTTCTGTAATGTGTAATGGAGTTTCTATAACAGCCTCAGTTAATATTCTGTGTTTCTCTCCTAGCTCTTCTGCATCAAACTCGGACATGGGGACCACTGCTGGTGTTTCAGAGTCCTCCTCATCATCCGATCCAACACCTTTATCTGCCTCGTCAGAAGATATTGGTTCCTGCTTTCCTCCATTCTTTCGCTTTTTGCGTCCAGGGATGAGTTTCTTTAGAGAAAATGAAGACTCCTCTTTGGTGATTTCGCTGTCAGATGCCATCTGCTCTGGTGAGCTAACTTTGCTGGCCTCCTCGGTTTTTGCCTTCCTATTTGAGGTGACCAGCTTTTTAAGGGATTTCCATGTTGACCCCCCTTCACTCTCTAAGGGACTTACAGCTTGCTCAGGGGAAGAGTTCAAATGTTCATAACCTTCCTCCTGAGAACTGTCCAGTGGAGACTCTGCAGTGTTTCCAGGTTCACTTAGTGTTTCACCTTCATTCATGGGTGCTTCCTCCTCTGAGTCAGATGTTTTTCTTCCCCTCCTCTTTGCAGATCCACATAGGAGGGCCTCCCAAGAAACAGATATTTCTACTTTCTTTTTGGTCTCTTCTGTGAAACGTTCTAGTACCTGCTCTCCTTCACATTGCTTTGGCTCCTCATGTGAGCCTACAAGTGCTAACTCATCCTCACTCTCAGAAGATCTTTTGGGACGTCTTGTGGGCGTCATTAGCTTTTTGAAAGAAGTCCAGGTGCCATCCTTTTTCCTTTCACCGTCAGAGGTTATATCACTATCTGATTCGTGGCTTGACCCTAACGGAGCAGACATTTTTACCTGTTCTGCTGCTAATTCTTCTGTTGAAGAGGCAGGATGTTCTCCTCTCTGGTACTCCTCTGACTCTGTGGATGACAGTAAATCCTCAGTAACATGCTCACCAGACCTGGTCAACTCATCTGATTTCTTACCTCTCCGCTTCCTAGAAAGCTTCTTCAAACCAGCCCCATATAAGAGCTTCCTGAGTGGACTTCCTTGGTTTTTAGCTTTCTCTTGTGAGCTAAGAAGTTCAGCTTCATTTGAGATAACTGTGTGGAATCCCAAAGAAGGAGACTGCTCTTCTTGGACTGGACCTCCTTGGCTTTTAGCTTTCTCTTGTGAGTCAAGAAGTTTAGCTTCATTTGTTTCAGCTTCATTTGTTTCAGCTTCATTTGAGGTAACTGTCAGTAATACCTTAGGAGCTGGCTCCTCTTCAGGAACATATTCTGTGACTGTGACGAATCCCCATGAATGAAACTGTCCTTCAAGACTTTCCTGGCTTTTAGCTTTCTCTTGAGAGCTAAGAAGTTTGTCTTCATTTGTTTCAGCTTCATTTGTTATAACTGTTACAAATCCCAAAGAAGGAGACTGCTCTTCAAGAATATCCTGGACTGAACTTCCTTGACTTTTAGCTTCCTCTTGAAAGCTAAGAAGTTCAGCTCCATTTGAGATAATTGTCTGTAATTCCTCAGTAGCTGGCTGCTCTTCAAGGACATCCTCTCTATTGTCACTAATTTTAGGGACATTACTCATCATCAGTTCAGGGACATTGGATGTCTCAGCCATCAGGGAATCTGTTACTGTCTCTTGAACTTCATTCTCATTTTGTTTCCCCTCAATGACCGATATTGTCTCAACATCTGGACTGATCTCGTCTTTTGTTTGTTCTTGCTCAAGACTAGCTTCCTCTGGTGTGTTTACATCCTCCTGTTTTTCAATGCTTTGCGGTTCGTGTTCTTTCTCAACAGTTTCATCTTTGGGCGTTTCCTCTCCTAAATATTTTTTATTTTTATTTAAACCAGCGAAGATTCCCGTGGTGAAAAACTTCTTAATCGGGGATATAATTTCTTCTTCAACATCCGGAATGGTTGGTGCTGGTGTGTCTGTCTCTTCAGTAGGGATTACTTCCTCCTTGACTTCGTCCTTGGGTTCCTCATTGACTTCTTCCTTGGGTTCTGTCTTGGGTTCTTCCTTGACTTCTTCCATGACTACCTCCTTAGATTCCTCCTTGGGTTGTTTCATGGGTTGCTTGACCTGCTTGTGTATTTTTCCTGTCAGGAAAAAACGTTTAAATGGAGACATTTCTTCAACTATAGGAATGGGTATGGCTGGTGCCTCTCCCTCTGCCTGTGCCACTTCTTCAGGTGTGATTTCCTCCTTTGATTCTATTGTTTCAGTGGTCTGTTCCTTGGTGGTTTCATTAAGGAACTCTTCAAATGTGAGGTCCATCATCGTAGGATGAGAGGTAGAATCATCAGCCGGTTCCACTGGTGAATCAGCAACAACGTTGGTCGGTGCTTCGTCAATATATGCTTCTAGTGTATCATCTACAAGCTCTGGTGTATGGCCAACACATTCTTTTATCGTATCATCAGTCAGATCCTCAGGCGTGCTCTGCTCAGTATTCTCCTCAGCATTATCTATAGTGGTCTCCTCTGCATCCTTGCTGTCTTCGGGAATACGTGCTTCATCCTCTTCTTTCTTAGGGCTCACTTCTGGTATTGTGTCAGAGTCTTTTTTCAATGTGAATTTTAAACCAATTGAACTGAAGAACTTTTTAAAACTATCATTGACTTCATTCAATTTAACGTCTGTTTCAGTCTCATTTGTTGATGCTTCGTCGTCTGCATCTGGTGATTCCTTCCCATCACTGTCTGCGTTTTCCAGAGGCGGTACCTCCTCTGTGAGAGTCTCTATCATCTCCGGAATGTCCTCTTTCTGAGAAACAATAGATGAATTTGTCTCACCAACTGTAATGAGAAACAAATATGCATTACTCAAAACTGTTCAATTGTGGGCTAATTGCCTGATTCATATGAATAACTAATAATTATAAACTACTTAACTCTTTCCAGCCCCCTATAAAGCTTAATGGGATGTGTTAACCAATATCATAACATTGTAAAAACTTGAGGAAACAATTGAACTCTTTATCAAGAAATCGAAAGTAAATCCTTTCTCATACAGACACACACAAACTAACGCTCTTCCAAACGGTGATGACTCACCCTCTGCAACGACTCCGTCTTCACACAGGACATTGACCTCCTCAGTCTGGTCCTCTGCTTTTTCACTCAGTCCGGAGATCTGTCCATTCTTTTGGAGTAACTAAAATGGAGAAGGGAACATTTTAGATATACCAGTGCATTCGGAAAGTATTCAGACTAGAGGTCGAGCGATTATGATTTTTCAACGCCGATACCGATACCGATTATTGGAGGACCAAAAAAAGCCGATACCGATTAATCAGACGATTTATATATATATATATATATTTGTAATAATGACAATTACAACAATACTGAATGAACACTTATTTTAACTTAATATAATACATAAATAAAATCAATCTAGTCTCAAATAAATAATGAAACATGTTCAATTTGGTTTAGATAATGCAAAAACAAAGTGTTGGAGAAGAAAGTAAAAGTGCAATATGTGCCATGTAAAAAAGCTAATGTTTAAGTTCCTTGCTCAGAACATGAGAACATATGAAAGTTGGTGGTTCCTTTTAACAGGAGTCTTCAATATTCCCAGATAAGAAGTTTGAGGTTGAGTTATTATAGGACTATTTCTCGCTATACCATTTGTATTTCATATACCATTGACTATTGGATGGTCATATCCGGAAACTATCATTTCGAAAACAAAACGTTTATTCTTTCAGTGAAATACGGAACCGTTAGGTATTTTATCTAAATATTAAGTCTAAATATTGCTGCTACATTGCACAACCTTCAATGTTATGTCATAATTACGTAAAATTCTGGCAAATTAGTTACGGTCTTTGTTAGGAAGAAATGTTCTTCACACAGTTCGCAACGAGCCAGGCGGCCCAAACTGCTGCATATACCCTGACTCTGCTTGCACAGAACGCAAGAAAATGGACACAATTTCCATAGTTAAAAGAAATTAATGTTAGCAGGCAATGTTAACTAAATATGCAGGTTTAAAAAGATATACTTATGTATTGATTTTAAGAAAGGCATTGATGTTTATGGTTAGGTACACATTGGTGCAACGACAGTGCTTTTTTCACGAATGCGCTTGTTAAATCACCCGTTTGGCGAAGTAGGCTGTGATTCAATAACAAATGAACAGGCACAGCATTGATTATTTGCAACGCAGGACAAGCTAGATAAACTAGTAATATCATCAACCATGTGTAGTTAACTAGTGATTATGTTAAGATTGATTGAGACTGTCACGCAGTCTCCTCGTGGAAGTGCAATGTAATCGGCCATGATCGGTGTCCAAAAATGCCGATTACCGATTGTTATGAAACCTTGAAATCGGCCCTAATTAATCGGCCATTCCGA
Source organism: Salvelinus alpinus (assembly GCF_045679555.1). Lineage (NCBI taxonomy): Eukaryota > Metazoa > Chordata > Actinopteri > Salmoniformes > Salmonidae > Salvelinus > Salvelinus alpinus. Next base: position 15,849,379 of record NC_092119.1, read on the forward strand.
TTAATCGGTCGACCTCTAATTCAGACCCCTTCCCCTTTTCCACATTTTGTTACGTTACAGCCTTATTCTGAGAAAAAATAAGAATCCCGCACACTGCTCTTGATAGTATCACTGCTCTTTAATAAGCTTACGTATCGGTCTCACGACCTTCGTCAGAACTTTACATTAAAGCCTTATTCTGAAATATATTTAAAAAAATAATTTAACCCAATTTGTAAGTCGCTCTGGATAAGAGCGTCTCCTAAATGACTTAAATGTAAATGTAAATGTAATCAATCTACACACAATATTCCATATTGTCAGAAGTGAAAACAGGATTTTAGAATTTTTTGCAAATGTATTAAAAATGAAAAACAGATGCAGTCCACCTGTGGTAAGTTCAATTGATTGGACATGATTTGGAAAGGCACACCTGTCTGTATAAGGTCCCACTGTTGACAACGCATGTCAGAGCAAATACCAAGCCATGAGGCCAAAGGAATTGTCCGTAGAGTTCCGAGACAGGATTGTGTCGAGGCACAGATCTGGGGAAGGGTACGAAACAATGTATGTACCAAAACATGTCTGCAGCATTGAAGGTCCCCAAGAACACAGTGGCCTCCATCATTCTAAATGGAAGAAGTTTGGAACCACCAAGATTCTTCCTAAACTGAGCAATCGGGGGAGACGGGCCTTGGTCAAGAACCCGATGGTCACTCTGACGGAGCTCCATAGTTCCTCTGTGGAGATGAGAAAACCTTCCAGAAGGACAACCATCTCTGCAGCACTCCACCAATCAGGCCTTTATGGTAGGTTGGCCAGACGGAAGATTAACGGAGCAAAGTACTGAGAGATCCTTGATGAAAACTTGCTCCAGAGCGCTCAGGACCTCAGACTGGGTGAAGGTTCACCTTCCAACAGGACAATGACCCTAAGCACACAGCCAACACAACGCAGGAGTGGCTTCGGGACAAGTCTCTGAATGTCCTTGAGTTGCCCAGCCAGAATCTGGACTTGAACCAGATCGTACATCTCTGGAGAGGCCAGAAAATAGCCTTGCAGCGACGTTCCCCATCCAACCTGACAGAGCTTGAGAGGATCTGCAGATAGAAATGGGAGAAACTCCCCAAATACAGGTGTGCCAAGCTTGCAGCGTCATACCCAAGAAGACTCGAGACTGCAATCACTGTAAAGGGTCTGAATACTTATGGAAATGTGATATTTCTGTTTTTGCTTTGTCATTATGGAGTATTGTGTGTAGATGGATGAGGAGGGAAAAAAACAATTTAATCAATTTTAGAATAAGGCTGTAATGTAACAAAATGTGGAAAAAGTCAAAAGGTCTAAATACTTTCCGAATGCACTGTATACACAACATAGCTTAAATGTATGAGAAGTCACTTTCCTCAGAGTCATATTTTCCCTTGGGAGAAAGGGGGGACAGCATGTTATCTTGTAAAATGGTATTGCTTTTAACTCAGGAACCAGGATGTCCTCCATGAAGTTAGGATCATTTTGCATTCTAGAAATCTGATAATTTACCTCCTCAGACAAGTGATATTGGAAAATGTGGGAACCACGGGCACAGATGATTAACAGTCATTTGTGTGCTGTGTTGAAATGCATTACGAGGAGACACCTACAGTATGATGCTCGCCATTCTATGACAGCTAGACAACAATGAACTAAACAAATGTGCATGGGGGGTGCCAGTATGTCTCAAATGAAACAATGACATGTTTCAGTCGCCATGTTGCATCACTGTTTGTGGTTCCAGTCACTCAATTCATGCATTGTTTTGACCTCGTTGACCTGCTGACCTATAACATTATAATCATATAACATTAATTTGAAAATGTAACATTGCAGTAGAAAAAAAATGCTGCCAAACACACAGTAAAGTACACGTCTTCCTTAATTTATTTCTATAATATGGTAATGTGTGATGCTTGCTACGCTGTTTTTGGACCAATATGCATGAGACAAGGTGCAAAATAAACATTGCACATTGGTTCCTCATTTCATGACATTGCTTTTACATTGTGACATAATCTCGTGACTTTTATTGACAGACTGAACAACCCACAGCTATTTTCCCTGTTTTGCCATCAGTCTTCACTGAGTAAAGCAAAGTGAAGCCTTCTACAGACTAAGTACCTCTTTAGGTTCTGCCCCAAATGGCACCTTCCTATTCCTTATTTAGTGCATTACTTTTGACCAGAGCCCTATGGGCCTTTAGTGCACTAAATAGGGAATAGGGTGCCATTTGGGATGCATACATTGTCTATTTATAGAGAACTTTGGCTCAGTTGGCTGAATCATAGCTGCTGCTGACTCATGATTCTATCCATCCCTGCTGTGGGGTGGTCCTCTAAAACAGCATATACTCACTCACACACAGAGAGAGAGAGAGAGAAACCCACTAAAATGCTCTTAGGACTAAACCTGCTGTCAGCAACAAAGCCATTGTTGTTGTTTACGTTTAATTCCTTAAAGAATATCGAAATTGGTCATCAAACCAGAACAAAAGAGAGTAGAAGTGATAATGTTTGGTAATAACCTTATCGTGAATATGCATTGATTAACTATTTATCAGTGTTCATATACCAAAAAAAAAAAAAAAGTATTGAATTATTTTATTTATCAACGTTTGTTAAGCATTTATATGCATGCTCATTTACACATGCACATTTAGAGGAATTTATAACGGCTTAGTCATGAAAGTTATAAGGTGTAACAAATGTATTTATTTAGGAATTGGAGTCCCCAAATGCACAGCTAACAGACTTCCTGCACATCCACAGCGCAGTTCATCATGTCTTGTTACAGTACATAGATAATCAATGTAGCTCTACACAGAGTGCAGAGAAGGTCAACTTCTATATCTCTCCATTCAGGGACCCAAGCTTAACTTAGATACATCTAAGAATGAAAGGTCATCGTTCCACTAGTAGCGTTTCCCACTGGTATTCTATTATATGGTCTCCAACAACTGAAACAATATGGTAGAAAGTTTTTAAAAAACTGGCTCATGATAGTGCAAATAATAACTTGACTTTCCAATGACACAGAAGATGGTGTATCTCTTTACCAGGTTAGTCCCACTGAGGATGACATATTTATCCCAGGGAAGACCTGGCTAAGAGGCAACGTAATAATATCAACACACAATCAAAAGCCAAACATTAACTTGCAGATAAGTGGCAAAAAGGGCAGTGACACAATGTGTGAAATGAATTACTTGTTCCTTTAATTTCTTATTCTTATTTGTAAAATTTCTTACGTGCATTGTTAGTTAGGGGCTTGTAAGTAAGCATTTCACTGTAAAGTCTACACCTGTTGTATTCAGCGCATGTGACTAATACAATTTGATTTGATTTAGATATGAACAGTCCCTTACAGAGCTGTAAAGTATTTCCCTGTCTTTGACCATGCCTATTAATTTGAAGCCTAATAAGATAAATAAAAGCAAGCTATGGTCATAGAATTGGGAATGAGACTATTAGAATGGACATTAACCTTCTTATGAGGGTATAAAGATCAGCCATGGTCAGGGAGTTGGTTAACCATGGTTTGCCAGTGCAGTGATAAGATATTGTGTAAAATAACAGCTAGCCATACAGCTTTAGAGGAATGATTCCATAAATGTTTCAAATTAACTGCCAATACGGCAACATTCCATTCAAACAGTGCAGTCAATCCACAGCCAAACACTGGGTCAAATCACCCCTCTACGATTTAATAGGATCTCTATGGTTATGATAGCCTATGTATTGTGAGCATTATATTGACTCCATGTTATTGGAGGTAGCCTACGAATTAAGAAAGTCTATAGAAATAAACAAAATAATAGCCTACATGTACTGTATCTGGTCATATCTAGAACCAAAAATAGAACACGTTTTACAATGGAGATACACTACATGAATAAAAGTATGTGGACACCTGCTCGTCGAACATCTCATTCCAAAATCATGGGCATTAATATGGAGTTGGTCCCCCCCTTGCTGCTATAACAGCCTCTACTCTTCTGGGAAGGCTTTCCACTAGATGTTGGAACATTGCTGCGGGAACTTGCTTCCAATCAGCCACAAGAGCATTAGTGAGGTGGGGCGACTAGGCCTGGCTCGCAGTCTGCGTTCCAATTCATCCCAAAGGTGTTCGATGAGGTTGAGGTCAGGGCTCTGTGCAAGCCAGTACAGTTCTTCCACACCGATCTCGACAAACCATTTCTGTATGGACCTCACTTTTTTGCACTGGAGCATTGTCATTCTGAAACAGAAAAGGGCCTTCCCCAAACTGTTGCCACAACGTTGGAAGCACAGAATCGTCTAGAATGTAATTGTATGCTGTAGCATTAAGATTTCCCTTCACTGGAACTAAGGGGCATGAACCATGAAAAACAGCCCCAGACCATTATTCCTCCTCCATCAAACTTTACTGTTTGCACTATGCAGTGGGGCAGGTAGCGTTCTCCTGGCATCCGCCAAACCCAGATTCGTCCGTCGGATTGCCAGATGGTGAAGCGTGATTCATTACCCCAGAGAACACATTTCCACTGCTCCTGGCATCCGCCAAACCCAGATTCGTCCGTCGGATTGCCAGATGGTGAAGCGTGATTCATTACCCCAGAGAACACATTTCCACTGCTCCAGAATCCAAGCTTTACACCACTCCAGCCGACACTTGGCATTGCGCATGGTGATCTTAGGCTTGTGTGCGGTTGCTCGTCCATGGAAACCCATTTCATGAAGCTCCCGGTGAACAGTTATTGTGCTAACGTTGCTTCCAGAGGCAGTTTGGAACTTAGTAGTGAGTGTTGCAACCAAGGACAGACATTTTTTTACGCGTTACGCGCTTCAGCACTCGGCGTTCCCGTTCTGCGTGCTTGTGTGGCCTACCACTTCACGGCAGAGCCGTTGTTGCTCCTAGATGTTTCCACTTCACAATAACAACACTTACAGTTGACCGGGGCAGCTCTAGCAGGGTAGAAATTTGACAAACTGACTTGTTGGAAAGGTGGCATCCTATGACGGTGCCACGTTGAAAGTCACTGAGCTCTTCAGGAAGTCCATTCTACTGCCAATGTTTGTCTATGGAGATTACATGGCTGTGCACTCGATTTTATACACCTGTCAGCAACGGGTGTGGCTGAAATAGCAGAATCCACTAATTTGAAGGGGTGTCCACATACTTTTGTATATATAGTGTATATTGTATAATCTCAGATTCTAAAACGTATTTTCTTTTTAGTCATAGATATGGCTAATATGTATCCTGGAAACATCATAGTTGGATAGTTTCCAATAGTGAACCATTTAAACCGTTGCATTTTATATAGGCTATGGCCTATTTCCACTGTTCAAAATACAGTACTTTAATTAATTCAAATAATTTGGAATGCAGTGGAATACTTAGCAGATAAAACCAATACTGTATCAACTGCAAGTGGTTGTGTTTTTTTGTTAAACTAAGTATTTAGCACTGGGGCTCACTCACTTCAATCAACTGAATGACAAGCCTTATCACTGCAGCCAGACAAGAATAACACTTCACAGACAGTTGAGAAGCATCCCCTCATTATTATTGTGGGTTTAATTAGCGATAGAAGCCTTTCACTAAATGCCAGGAGACATAAATACATTATCTGATTAGGCTAATAATGCCCGACCATTTGATAAGAATAAATAATAAGATACATTTATCATTAAATTAATGTAACAGTGTGTTGATTATTTATACACTCCCCTGTCCATTCATTTAAAATACTCCATAAATTCCACTGTTGCTATTTAAGGATATAAAGACTACAAATTAATGATGCTGTAGATATATAAATATGTTTCCCGTTGGTTAGTTATTAATATATCAGTCTGCTATATTTTCTTTTTACCTTCGCATCAGTACTCTCGTCATCCTGGACATCGTTCGCACTTTCCTCATTCGCCACAGTTCCCCCGTCCTCGCTCTTGCTGCTATCCTCCGGCCGCCTAGATTCAGTCGCCCCCATGATCAAAACTATAGCGGCTCTCGCTCCTGTCCTGTGTGAGTCGATACCGACGTCAATGACACAGAATATAGCCAGAAATGAAAACAGCAGCAAAAGCTGTTGGGTATGATAGCTCTGACGCTGTGGCTTTCAAATGGTGCAGTCCGGCCCTCTTGTAAACTATTTTAGAAAAACACCCTCCCAGTTAACACATGTAGCCTACGACTCAATACGGCACGCCTTGCCTTGCTGCATCAAGTCTTATGAGTGCAGACTGAGAACCTGTCCTGGGATGACAATTGCAACAAGCATATCAGGCACTGGCAGAGGGCCAGTTGCACGCAGCTATCTTCCATTTAAAGATGGGCTCTAATACTAAAATAAATTAAATCAAGAGCTCCTTTTAAAGGTGAATATCTGAATCTGATTCATACACATACCTCATAGGCCTATATACACTCCCCATTTAAAGGTGTCATAAGTATTTTCGACAAATTCACTTCTATATTTATTAAAGTAGTCAAACGTTTCGTATTTGGCCCTATACTAGCACGCAATGGCTACATTAAGCTTTTGACTCTACAAACTTGTTGGATGATGCATTTGCAGTTTGTTTTGGTTGTGTTTCAGAAGACGTTGTGCCCAATGGAAATGAATGGTCAATAATGTGCTGAACACTTCTACATTAATGGTGATGCTACCAGGATTGTAGATAATCATGAATGAATCGTGAATAATGATGACTGAGAAAGTTACACAGGCACAACGATGAAGACACAACATGGACTGTCTGTTTTGGTAACATTTTTTCCAAATTCTGGTTTCGGCAACAAAATAAACATTTTTTAACCCTTCTGTTTTTCTGAAACCGCAGTCACCATTAAATATTTACGTTTTGAAGAAAATAACCTGTGTGTGTTGTTTTTTCTTGAACAGAAAAACTAGCTTGTCCTAAGAAATGGAAAGTGTGATATTTACCGGTACTGTAATTGACAACAAACCATTACATTTTCATGTGAAATGATTGTAATTTTGTAACGAAAATGTAGGATGGCATTGTGAATATTAATGTCATTGGTCCATGTCACTTAAGAGAGCAATTCTATTTGAGTTGTCTGGTTGAAAAGCCAAATGGGAAGAATTGCAAGGGTTGACACATTCAGTAGAAAGACTGTGGTCCCATCCAGGACAGTCCTTTCTGCCTTCTTAAAACCGTGGATGGTTTATCTTCAATGTCGAGGGAAGCTGACAGTTCTAGGATTATACTCTCCTCTTAGTTTCATCCCAAACTAACATATTTAAATAATCTCTGCTCATTAGCTAACACAGCCATGATGATGCACTTGGACAAAGCTTCAACGACAAAGGGCCATGTGTAAAGAAATGAGGTCCTATCCACTTTATAGGCCACTACTTTTGACCAGAGTCCTATGGATGCACTACATGGGAAAAGGGTGCCATTTGGCCACAGCCATAAAAAGAGTAAGAACTTTGCTCCTCTGAAAAAAGACGTAATCCAAATCAACTGACTGGTCAAATGTTATTCTGGAGACGGAGGAACCAAACTTCATAATGAGATTTTAGGATTAAACGGGCATGTGAATGGAGCACCACGAGTATGCAGGGTAAACAACCCAACCACACAGAAGAACACGTTTGAAACGGCTCTCTCATTTCGCCTGCCTTCCAAGGACTTCTTAGATAATTCAATGTTCATGAGTCTAACTTGCCGAGCAGTGAATTTCAAACACAGATTCAACCACAAAGACCAGGGAGGTTTCCCAATATCTCGCAAAAAATATACCTATTGGTATATGGGTTAAAAAAAAGCAGACATTGAATATCCCTTGGAGAATGGGGAAATTATTAATTACACTTTGGATGGTGTATCAATTCACCCAGTCACTACAAAGATACAGGCGTCCTTCCTAACTCAGTTGCCAGAGAGGAAGGAAATCGCTCAGGGATCTCACCATGAGGCCAATGGTGACTTTAAAACAGTTACAGAGTGTAATGGCTCTGACAGGAGAAAACTGAGGATGGATCAACAACATTTACATTTTACATTACATTTTAGTCATTTAGCAGACGCTCTTCAGATAGCTAGATGGGACAACCATATACAGTATCACAGTCATAGTAAGTATATTTTTTCTCAATAAACTAGTTATCAGTAGTGTATGAGTAGTTACCACATACTACAAAATAAAAATATTTCAAAACATGCATCCTGTTTGCAATAAGGCACTAAAGTAAGACTGTAAAAAATGTGGCAAAGACATTAACTTTAGGTCCTGAGTACAAACCGTTATGTTTGGGGCATATCCAACACAACACATCACTGAGTACCACTCTTCATATTTTCAAGCATGGTGGTGGCTGCATCATGTTATGGGTATGCTTGTCTTCGGCAAGGATTAGGGAGTTTTTTAGGATAAAAATAAATGGAATAGAGCTAAGCACAGGCAAAATCCTAGAGGAAAACCTGGTTCAGTCTGCTATCCAACAGACACTGGGAGACAAACTCACCTTTCAGCAGGACAATAACCTAAAACCATTTTTGGACAGTTGCTAATCAAGGAAGTGATAATCATGTAATAACCATAAAACAAAGTTATAACCAATAGCCATGTGTTGAAGGCAGCATAAAAGCAGTAGTCATCTTGAGCTTTATTACACTGACTAACTATGGGAAGCTTCATTAACAAAAGCAACAAATACACTTTTATAATGCAGCACAGAAGCCTTTGGAAAGTAGTGGAGCGCAGAGATTTCTCTGAACATATGACAAACCTAAACGTTAATTCAATAGAAGGTCCCTGAAACACACTGGTGTTGCTGTGCTGTAGATCCGCATGCTAAGCTAATGGGATGAGTTAATTTGCTTATAGCTAGCTCCAAGCTAACTGAAAACAGCTGATGTTTTCCCCACTGACTACAGCGTTATAACCAATTTGCCTTTAGGGTGTCAAACTCCGAGGGCCATACTGAACATTTGTTATATTTTATCACCATCAAAATGTACAAAACAATAACCCTCTTTCCATTGTTTTTGGAATTTTCTATGCTGCCTGTCAGTTTCAATTTGCTTTTAGTCTTTTAAATGTAGATTGAATTTGTTTTATTACTCAAACAACCTGCCGGCCGCATTGAATCGGCCGGCATCTATAGTACCTAAATACGTCTATCTATCCGTTGGATATTTGGAATAAGGTTATGGTGGCGCATACTTTCACAACATCAGTGGATGCTGATATGGCTTCGTTGCTTTACTGTGGTAGCTAGTAAAAGCCTTTGTGATTGGTTTAATATATTTATGTCTTTGAGAAATTCCCATAGAGGAGGCACAGCCTATAGGCCATACAGTTTACTTAGCTTGAATATTTTGTTTTGTAACATCATCCATAAAAACCCATGATCAGAACATCATCATCTATAACTGAGTCATCCATGAACTCTTACTGGACGGACGGACCGAACGGACCAGCTTTGGTTCACTCCCACAAGTAATTGTACTAACTAACCGGTTGCTGTAATCCAATTAATCTGAATGTCCTCTTCTGCTTTCTACATGAAGTAGATCTGCCAAATTCTCTAAAGCTGTTTTCAGTCATGGGCTCTGTGTTCCAAATGGCAACCCTATTCCCTACATAGTGCACTACTTTTGAGTCAAATTAGTGCACTGTATAGGGAATAGGGTGCCATTTGGGACACAGACAACATTTCTGTGGGATAACATAACTGAACATGTTTACCAATAGAAGAAAATGGGCTAGTATGTAGAGGTGCTATGTAGGACTCAGTATGCTGGAGAAAATTTATGAACATGTAGAGGGTTTGTACTGTATGAACATGTAGAGGGTTGTACTGTATAAACATGTAGATGGTTGTACTATATGAACATGTAGAGGGTTGTACTGTATGAACATGTAGAGGGTTGTACTGTATGAACAAGTAGAGGGTTGTACTGTATGAACATGTAGAGGGTTGTACTGTATGAACATGTAGAGGGTTGTACTATATGAACATGTAGAGGGTTGTACTATATGAACATGTAGATGGTTGTACTGTATGAACAAGTAGAGGGTTGTACTGTATGAACATGTAGAGGGTTGTACTGTATGAACAAGTAGAGGGTTGTACTGTATGAACATGTAGAGGGTTGTACTGTATGAACATGAAGATGGTTGTACTATATGAACATGTAGAGGGTTGTACTGTATGAACATGTAGAGGGTTGTACTGTATGAACATGTAGATGGTTGTACTATATGAACATGTAGAGGGTTGTACTATATGAACATGTAGAGGGTTGTACTATATGAACATGTAGAGGGTTGTACTATATGAACATGTAGAGGGTTGTACTGTATGAACATGTAGAGGGTTGTACTGTATGAACAAGTAGAGGGTTGTACTGTATGAACATGTAGAGGGTTGTACTGTATGAACATGTAGAGGGTTGTACTATATGAACATGTAGAGGGTTGTACTATATGAACATGTAGATGGTTGTACTGTATGAACAAGTAGAGGGTTGTACTGTATGAACATGTAGAGGGTTGTACTGTATGAACAAGTAGAGGGTTGTACTGTATGAACATGTAGAGGGTTGTACTGTATGAACAAGTAGAGGGTTGTACTATATGAACATTACATTTACATTTACATTTAAGTCATTTAGCAGACGCTCTTATCCAGAGCGACTTACAAATTGGTGCATTCACCTTATGATATCCAGTGGAACAACCACTTTACAATAGTGCATCTAACTCTTTTAAGGGGAAGGGGGGGGTTAGGAGGATTACTTTATCCTATCCTAGGTATTCCTTACAGGGTTGTACTGTATGAACATGTAGAGGGTTGTACTGTATGAACATGTAGATGGTTGTACTATATGAACATGTAGAGGGTTGTACTGTATGAACATGTAGAGGGTTGTACTATATGAACATGTAGAGGGTTGTACTATATGAACATGTAGAGGGTTGTACTGTATGAACATGTAGAGGGTTGTACTGTATGAACAAGTAGAGGGTTGTACTGTATGAACATGTAGAGGGTTGTACTGTATGAACATGTAGAGGGTTGTACTATATGAACATGTAGAGGGTTGTACTATATGAACATGTAGATGGTTGTACTGTATGAACAAGTAGAGGGTTGTACTGTATGAACATGTAGAGGGTTGTACTGTATGAACAAGTAGAGGGTTGTACTGTATGAACATGTAGAGGGTTGTACTGTATGAACATGTAGATGGTTGTACTATATGAACATGTAGAGGGTTGTACTGTATGAACATGTAGAGGGTTGTACTGTATGAACATGTAGATGGTTGTACTATATGAACATGTAGAGGGTTGTACTGTATGAACATGTAGAGGGTTGTACTATATGAACATGTAGAGGGTTGTACTATATGAACATGTAGAGGGTTGTACTGTATGAACATGTAGAGGGTTGTACTGTATGAACAAGTAGAGGGTTGTACTGTATGAACATGTAGAGGGTTGTACTGTATGAACATGTAGAGGGTTGTACTATATGAACATGTAGAGGGTTGTACTATATGAACATGTAGATGGTTGTACTGTATGAACAAGTAGAGGGTTGTACTGTATGAACATGTAGAGGGTTGTACTGTATGAACAAGTAGAGGGTTGTACTGTATGAACATGTAGAGGGTTGTACTGTATGAACATGTAGAGGGTTGTACTGTATGAACATGTAGAGGGTTGTACTGTATGAACAAGTATAGGGTTGTACTGTATGAACATGTAGAGGGTTGTACTATATGAACATGTACATTTACATTTACATTTAAGTCATTTAGCAGACGCTCTTATCCAGAGCGACTTACAAATTGGTGCATTCACCTTATGATATCCAGTGGAACAACCACTTTACAATAGTGCATCTAACTCTTTTAAGGGGAAGGGGGGGGTTAGGAGGATGTACTTTATCCTATCCTAGGTATTCCTTACAGGGTTGTACTGTATGAACATGTAGAGGGTTGTACTGTATGAACATGTAGATGGTTGTACTATATGAACATGTAGAGGGTTGTACTGTATGAACATGTAGAGGGTTGTACTATATGAACATGTAGAGGGTTGTACTATATGAACATGTAGAGGGTTGTACTGTATGAACATGTAGAGGGTTGTACTGTATGAACAAGTAGAGGGTTGTACTGTATGAACATGTAGAGGGTTGTACTGTATGAACATGTAGAGGGTTGTACTATATGAACATGTAGAGGGTTGTACTATATGAACATGTAGAGGGTTGTACTGTATGAACAAGTAGAGGGTTGTACTGTATGAACATGTAGAGGGTTGTACTGTATGAACAAGTAGAGGGTTGTACTGTATGAACATGTAGAGGGTTGTACTGTATGAACATGTAGATGGTTGTACTATATGAACATGTAGAGGGTTGTACTGTATGAACATGTAGAGGGTTGTACTGTATGAACATGTAGATGGTTGTACTATATGAACATGTAGAGGGTTGTACTATATGAACATGTAGAGGGTTGTACTATATGAACATGTAGAGGGTTGTACTATATGAACATGTAGAGGGTTGTACTGTATGAACATGTAGAGGGTTGTACTGTATGAACAAGTAGAGGGTTGTACTGTATGAACATGTAGAGGGTTGTACTGTATGAACATGTAGAGGGTTGTACTATATGAACATGTAGAGGGTTGTACTATATGAACATGTAGATGGTTGTACTGTATGAACAAGTAGAGGGTTGTACTGTATGAACATGTAGAGGGTTGTACTGTATGAACAAGTAGAGGGTTGTACTGTATGAACATGTAGAGGGTTGTACTGTATGAACAAGTAGAGGGTTGTACTGTATGAACATGTAGAGGGTTGTACTGTATGAACAAGTAGAGGGTTGTACTGTATGAACATGTAGAGGGTTGTACTATATGAACATTACATTTACATTTACATTTAAGTCATTTAGCAGACGCTCTTATCCAGAGCGACTTACAAATTGGTGCATTCACCTTATGATATCCAGTGGAACAACCACTTTACAATAGTGCATCTAACTCTTTTAAGGGGGAGGGGGGGGGTTAGGAGGATTACTTTATCCTATCCTAGGTATTCCTTACAGGGTTGTACTGTATGAACATGTATAGGGTTGTACTATATGAACATGTAGAGGGTTGTACTGTATGAACATGTAGAGGGTTGTACTATATGAACAAGTAGAGGGTTGTACTATATGAACATGTAGAGGGTTTGTACTGTATGAACATGTAGAGTTTTGTACTATATGAACATGTAGAGGGTTGTACTGTCTGAACATGTATAGGGTTGTACTGTATGAACATGTAGAGGGTTGTACTATATGAACAAGTAGAGGGTTGTACTATATGAACATGTAGAGGGTTTGTACTGTATGAACATGTAGAGGGTTGTACTATATGAACATGTAGAGGGTTGTACTATATGAACATGTAGAGGGTTTGTACTGTATGAACATGTAGAGGGTTGTACTATATGAACATGTAGAGGGTTGTACTATATGAACATGTAGAGGGTTGTACTATATGAACATGTAGAGGGTTGTACTATATGAACATGTAGAGGGTTGTACTATATGAACATGTAGAGGGTTGTACTGTATGAACATGTAGAGGGTTGTACTGTATGAACATGTAGAGGGTTGTACTGTATGAACATGTAGAGGGTTGTACTATATGAACATGTAGATGGTTGTACTGTATGAACATGTAGAGGGTTGTACTGTATGAACATGTAGAGGGTTGTACTGTATGAACATGTAGAGGGTTGTACTGTATGAACATGTAGAGGGTTGTACTGTATGAACATGTAGAGGGTTGTACTGTATGAACATGTAGAGGGTTGTACTGTATGAACATGTAGAGGGTTGTACTGTATGAACATGTAGAGGGTTGTACTATATGAACATTACATTTACATTTACATTTAAGTCATTTAGCAGACGCTCTTATCCAGAGCGACTTACAAATTGGTGCATTCACCTTATGATATCCAGTGGAACAACCACTTTACAATAGTGCATCTAACTCTTTTAAGGGGGAGGGGGGGGTTAGGAGGATTACTTTATCCTATCCTAGGTATTCCTTACAGGGTTGTACTGTATGAACATGTAGAGGGTTGTACTATATGAACATGTAGAGGGTTGTACTGTATGAACATGTAGAGGGTTGTACTATATGAACAAGTAGAGGGTTGTACTATATGAACATGTAGAGGGTTTGTACTGTATGAACATGTAGAGGGTTGTACTATATGAACATGTAGAGGGTTGTACTGTATGAACATGTAGAGGGTTGTACTGTATGAACATGTAGAGGGTTGTACTATATGAACAAGTAGAGGGTTGTACTATATGAACATGTAGAGGGTTTGTACTGTATGAACATGTAGAGGGTTGTACTATATGAACAAGTAGAGGGTTGTACTATATGAACATGTAGAGGGTTTGTACTGTATGAACATGTAGAGGGTTGTACTATATGAACATGTAGAGGGTTGTACTATATGAACATGTAGAGGGTTGTACTATATGAACATGTAGAGGGTTGTACTATATGACCATGTAGAGGGTTGTACTATATGACCATGTAGAGGGTTGTACTGTATGAACATGTAGAGGTGTGTACTATATGAACATGTAGAGGGTTGTACTATATGAACATGTAGAGGGTTGTACTGTATGAACATGTAGAGGGTTGTACTATATGAACATGTAGAGGGTTGTACTATATGAACATGTAGAGGGTTGTACTGTATGAACATGTAGATGGTTGTACTGTATGAACATGTAGAGGGTTGTACTATATGAACATGTAGATGGTTGTACTATATGAACATGTAGAGGGTTGTACTGTATGAACATGTAGAGGGTTGTACTATATGAACATGTAGATGGTTGTACTATATGAACATGTAGAGGGTTGTACTATATGAACATGTAGAGGGTTGTACTGTATGAACATGTAGAGGGTTGTACTATATGAACATGTAGAGGGTTGTACTATATGAACATGTAGAGGGTTGTACTATATGAACATGTAGAGGGTTTGTACTGTATGAACATGTAGAGGGTTGTACTGTATGAACATGTAGAGGGTTGTACTATATGAACATGTAGAGGGTTGTACTATATGAACATGTAGAGGGTTTGTACTGTATGAACATGTAGAGGGTTGTACTGTATGAACATGTAGAGGGTTGTACTATATGAACATGTAGAGGGTTGTACTATATGAACATGTAGAGGGTTGTACTATATGACCATGTAGAGGGTTGTACTGTATGAACATGTAGAGGGTGTGTACTATATGAACATGTAGATGGTTGTACTGTATGAACATGTAGAGGGTTGTACTGTATGAACATGTAGAGGGTTGTACTATATGAACATGTAGATGGTTGTACTATATGAACATGTAGATGGTTGTACTATATGAACATGTAGAGGGTTGTACTGTATGAACATGTAGAGGGTTGTACTATATGAACATGTAGAGGGTTGTACTATATGAACATGTAGAGGGTTGTACTGTATGAACATGTAGAGGGTTGTACTGTATGAACATGTAGAGGGTTGTACTATATGAACATGTAGAGGGTTGTACTATATGAACATGTAGAGGGTTGTACTATATGAACATGTAGAGGGTTGTACTATATGAACATGTAGAGGGTTGTACTGTATGAACATGTAGAGGGTTGTACTGTATGAACATGTAGATGGTTGTACTATATGAACATGTAGATGGTTGTACTATATGAACATGTAGAGGGTTGTACTATATGAACATGTAGAGGGTTGTACTGTATGAACATGTAGAGGGTTGTACTATATGAACATGTAGAGGGTTGTACTATATGAACATGTAGAGGGTTTGTACTGTATGAACATGTAGAGGGTTGTACTGTATGAACATGTAGAGGGTTGTACTATATGAACATGTAGAGGGTTGTACTATATGAACATGTAGAGGGTTGTACTGTATGAACATGTAGATGGTTGTACTGTATGAACATGTAGAGGGTTGTACTGTATGAACATGTAGATGGTTGTACTATATGAACATGTAGAGGGTTGTACTGTATGAACATGTAGAGGGTTGTACTATATGAACATGTAGAGGGTTGTACTATATGAACATGTAGAGGGTTTGTACTGTATGAACATGTAGAGGGTTGTACTGTATGAACATGTAGAGGGTTGTACTGTATGAACATGTAGAGGGTTGTACTATATGAACATGTAGAGGGTTGTACTATATGAACATGTAGAGGGTTGTACTATATGAACATGTAGAGGGTTGTACTATATGAACATGTAGATGGTTGTACTATATGAACATGTAGAGGGTTGTACTATATGAACATGTAGAGGGTTGTACTATATGAAAATGTAGAGGGTTGTACTGTATGAACATGTAGATGGTTGTACTGTATGAACATGTAGAGGGTTGTACTGTATGAACATGTAGAGGGTTGTACTATATGAACATGTAGAGGGTTGTACTATATGAACATGTAGAGGGTTTGTACTGTATGAACATGTAGAGGGTTGTACTGTATGAACATGTAGAGGGTTGTACTGTATGAACATGTAGAGGGTTGTACTATATGAACATGTAGAGGGTTGTACTATATGAACATGTAGAGGGTTGTACTATATGAACATGTAGAGGGTTGTACTATATGAACATGTAGAGGGTTGTACTATATGAACATGTAGATGGTTGTACTATATGAACATGTAGAGGGTTGTACTGTATGAACAAGTAGAGGGTTGTACTGTATGAACATGTAGAGGGTTGTACTGTATGAACATGTAGAGGGTTGTACTATATGAACATGTAGAGGGTTGTACTATATGAACATGTAGAGGGTTGTACTGTATGAACATGTAGAGGGTTGTACTATATGAACATGTAGAGGGTTGTACTGTATGAACATGTAGAGGGTTGTACTATATGAACATGTAGAGGGTTGTACTATATGAACATGTAGAGGGTTGTACTGTATGAACATGTAGATGGTTGTACTATATGAACATGTAGATGGTTGTACTGTATGAACATGTAGAGGGTTGTACTGTATGAACATGTAGAGGGTTGTACTATATGAACATGTAGAGGGTTTGTACTGTATGAACATGTAGAGGGTTGTACTGTATGAACATGTAGAGGGTTGTACTGTATGAACATGTAGAGGGTTGTACTATATGAACATGTAGAGGGTTGTACTATATGAACATGTAGAGGGTTGTACTATATGAACATGTAGAGGGTTGTACTATATGAACATGTAGATGGTTGTACTATATGAACATGTAGAGGGTTGTACTATATGAACATGTAGAGGGTTGTACTATATGAACATGTAGAGGGTTGTACTGTATGAACATGTAGATGGTTGTACTATATGAACATGTAGATGGTTGTACTGTATGAACATGTAGAGGGTTGTACTATATGAACATGTAGAGGGTTGTACTATATGAACATGTAGAGGGTTTGTACTGTATGAACATGTAGAGGGTTGTACTGTATGAACATGTAGAGGGTTGTACTGTATGAACATGTAGAGGGTTGTACTATATGAACATGTAGAGGGTTGTACTATATGAACATGTAGAGGGTTGTACTGTATGAACATGTAGATGGTTGTACTATATGAACATGTAGATGGTTGTACTGTATGAACATGTAGAGGGTTGTACTGTATGAACATGTAGAGGGTTGTACTATATGAACATGTAGAGGGTTTGTACTGTATGAACATGTAGAGGGTTGTACTGTATGAACATGTAGAGGGTTGTACTGTATGAACATGTAGAGGGTTGTACTATATGAACATGTAGAGGGTTGTACTATATGAACATGTAGAGGGTTGTACTATATGAACATGTAGAGGGTTGTACTATATGAACATGTAGATGGTTGTACTATATGAACATGTAGAGGGTTGTACTATATGAACATGTAGAGGGTTGTACTATATGAACATGTAGAGGGTTGTACTGTATGAACATGTAGATGGTTGTACTATATGAACATGTAGATGGTTGTACTGTATGAACATGTAGAGGGTTGTACTATATGAACATGTAGAGGGTTGTACTATATGAACATGTAGAGGGTTTGTACTGTATGAACATGTAGAGGGTTGTACTGTATGAACATGTAGAGGGTTGTACTGTATGAACATGTAGAGGGTTGTACTATATGAACATGTAGAGGGTTGTACTATATGAACATGTAGAGGGTTGTACTATATGAACATGTAGAGGGTTGTACTATATGAACATGTAGATGGTTGTACTATATGAACATGTAGAGGGTTGTACTGTATGAACAAGTAGAGGGTTGTACTGTATGAACATGTAGAGGGTTGTACTGTATGAACATGTAGAGGGTTGTACTATATGAACATGTAGAGGGTTGTACTATATGAACATGTAGAGGGTTGTACTGTATGAACATGTAGAGGGTTGTACTGTATGAACATGTAGAGGGTTGTACTATATGAACATGTAGAGGGTTGTACTATATGAACATGTAGAGGGTTGTACTGTATGAACATGTAGATGGTTGTACTATATGAACATGTAGAGGGTTGTACTATATGAACATGTAGAGGGTTGTACTATATGAACATGTAGAGGGTTGTACTGTATGAACATGTAGATGGTTGTACTATATGAACATGTAGAGGGTTGTACTATATGAACATGTAGATGGTTGTACTATATGAACATGTAGAGGGTTGTACTGTATGAACATGTAGAGGGTTGTACTATATGAACATGTAGATGGTTGTACTATATGAACATGTAGAGGGTTGTACTATATGAACATGTAGAGGGTTGTACTGTATGAACATGTAGAGGGTTGTACTATATGAACATGTAGAGGGTTGTACTATATGAACATGTAGAGGGTTGTACTATATGAACATGTAGAGGGTTTGTACTGTATGAACATGTAGAGGGTTGTACTGTATGAACATGTAGAGGGTTGTACTATATGAACATGTAGAGGGTTGTACTATATGAACATGTAGAGGGTTTGTACTGTATGAACATGTAGAGGGTTGTACTGTATGAACATGTAGAGGGTTGTACTATATGAACATGTAGAGGGTTGTACTATATGAACATGTAGAGGGTTGTACTATATGAACATGTAGAGGGTTGTACTGTATGAACATGTAGAGGTGTGTACTATATGAACATGTAGATGGTTGTACTGTATGAACATGTAGAGGGTTGTACTGTATGAACATGTAGAGGGTTGTACTGTATGAACATGTAGAGGGTTGTACTATATGAACATGTAGATGGTTGTACTATATGAACATGTAGATGGTTGTACTATATGAACATGTAGAGGGTTGTACTGTATGAACATGTAGAGGGTTGTACTATATGAACATGTAGAGGGTTGTACTATATGAACATGTAGAGGGTTGTACTGTATGAACATGTAGAGGGTTGTACTGTATGAACATGTAGAGGGTTGTACTGTATGAACATGTAGAGGGTTGTACTATATGAACATGTAGAGGGTTGTACTATATGAACATGTAGAGGGTTGTACTATATGAACATGTAGAGGGTTGTACTATATGAACATGTAGAGGGTTGTACTGTATGAACATGTAGATGGTTGTACTATATGAACATGTAGATGGTTGTACTATATGAACATGTAGAGGGTTGTACTATATGAACATGTAGAGGGTTGTACTGTATGAACATGTAGAGGGTTGTACTATATGAACATGTAGAGGGTTGTACTATATGAACATGTAGAGGGTTTGTACTGTATGAACATGTAGAGGGTTGTACTGTATGAACATGTAGAGGGTTGTACTATATGAACATGTAGAGGGTTGTACTATATGAACATGTAGAGGGTTGTACTGTATGAACATGTAGATGGTTGTACTGTATGAACATGTAGAGGGTTGTACTGTATGAACATGTAGAGGGTTGTACTATATGAACATGTAGAGGGTTGTACTGTATGAACATGTAGAGGGTTGTACTATATGAACATGTAGAGGGTTGTACTATATGAACATGTAGAGGGTTTGTACTGTATGAACATGTAGAGGGTTGTACTGTATGAACATGTAGAGGGTTGTACTGTATGAACATGTAGAGGGTTGTACTATATGAACATGTAGATGGTTGTACTATATGAACATGTAGAGGGTTGTACTATATGAACATGTAGAGGGTTGTACTATATGAACATGTAGAGGGTTGTACTGTATGAACATGTAGATGGTTGTACTATATGAACATGTAGATGGTTGTACTGTATGAACATGTAGAGGGTTGTACTATATGAACATGTAGAGGGTTGTACTATATGAACATGTAGAGGGTTTGTACTGTATGAACATGTAGAGGGTTGTACTGTATGAACATGTAGAGGGTTGTACTGTATGAACATGTAGAGGGTTGTACTATATGAACATGTAGAGGGTTGTACTATATGAACATGTAGAGGGTTGTACTATATGAACATGTAGAGGGTTGTACTATATGAACATGTAGATGGTTGTACTATATGAACATGTAGAGGGTTGTACTGTATGAACAAGTAGAGGGTTGTACTGTATGAACATGTAGAGGGTTGTACTGTATGAACATGTAGAGGGTTGTACTATATGAACATGTAGAGGGTTGTACTATATGAACATGTAGAGGGTTGTACTATATGAACATGTAGAGGGTTTGTACTGTATGAACATGTAGAGGGTTGTACTGTATGAACATGTAGAGGGTTGTACTATATGAACATGTAGAGGGTTGTACTATATGAACATGTAGAGGGTTTGTACTGTATGAACATGTAGAGGGTTGTACTGTATGAACATGTAGAGGGTTGTACTATATGAACATGTAGAGGGTTGTACTATATGAACCTGTAGAGGGTTGTACTATATGACCATGTAGAGGGTTGTACTGTATGAACATGTAGAGGTGTGTACTATATGAACATGTAGATGGTTGTACTGTATGAACATGTAGAGGGTTGTACTGTATGAACATGTAGAGGGTTGTACTATATGAACATGTAGATGGTTGTACTATATGAACATGTAGATGGTTGTACTATATGAACATGTAGAGGGTTGTACTGTATGAACATGTAGAGGGTTGTACTATATGAACATGTAGAGGGTTGTACTATATGAACATGTAGAGGGTTGTACTGTATGAACATGTAGAGGGTTGTACTGTATGAACATGTAGAGGGTTGTACTATATGAACATGTAGAGGGTTGTACTATATGAACATGTAGAGGGTTGTACTATATGAACATGTAGAGGGTTGTACTATATGAACATGTAGAGGGTTGTACTGTATGAACATGTAGAGGGTTGTACTGTATGAACATGTAGATGGTTGTACTATATGAACATGTAGATGGTTGTACTATATGAACATGTAGAGGGTTGTACTATATGAACATGTAGAGGGTTGTACTGTATGAACATGTAGAGGGTTGTACTATATGAACATGTAGAGGGTTGTACTATATGAACATGTAGAGGGTTTGTACTGTATGAACATGTAGAGGGTTGTACTGTATGAACATGTAGAGGGTTGTACTATATGAACATGTAGAGGGTTGTACTATATGAACATGTAGAGGGTTGTACTGTATGAACATGTAGATGGTTGTACTGTATGAACATGTAGAGGGTTGTACTGTATGAACATGTAGATGGTTGTACTATATGAACATGTAGAGGGTTGTACTGTATGAACATGTAGAGGGTTGTACTATATGAACATGTAGAGGGTTGTACTATATGAACATGTAGAGGGTTTGTACTGTATGAACATGTAGAGGGTTGTACTGTATGAACATGTAGAGGGTTGTACTGTATGAACATGTAGAGGGTTGTACTATATGAACATGTAGATGGTTGTACTATATGAACATGTAGAGGGTTGTACTATATGAACATGTAGAGGGTTGTACTATATGAAAATGTAGAGGGTTGTACTGTATGAACATGTAGATGGTTGTACTATATGAACATGTAGATGGTTGTACTGTATGAACATGCAGAGGGTTGTACTATATGAACATGTAGAGGGTTGTACTATATGAACATGTAGAGGGTTTGTACTGTATGAACATGTAGAGGGTTGTACTGTATGAACATGTAGAGGGTTGTACTGTATGAACATGTAGAGGGTTGTACTATATGAACATGTAGAGGGTTGTACTATATGAACATGTAGAGGGTTGTACTATATGAACATGTAGAGGGTTGTACTATATGAACATGTAGATGGTTGTACTATATGAACATGTAGAGGGTTGTACTGTATGAACAAGTAGAGGGTGGTACTGTATGAACATGTAGAGGGTTGTACTGTATGAACATGTAGAGGGTTGTACTATATGAACATGTAGAGGGTTGTACTATATGAACATGTAGAGGGTTGTACTGTATGAACATGTAGAGGGTTGTACTATATGAACATGTAGAGGGTTGTACTATATGAACATGTAGAGGGTTTGTACTGTATGAACATGTAGAGGGTTGTACTGTATGAACATGTAGAGGGTTGTACTATATGAACATGTAGAGGGTTGTACTATATGAACATGTAGAGGGTTGTACTGTATGAACATGTAGATGGTTGTACTATATGAACATGTAGATGGTTGTACTGTATGAACATGTAGAGGGTTGTACTGTATGAACATGTAGAGGGTTGTACTATATGAACATGTAGAGGGTTTGTACTGTATGAACATGTAGAGGGTTGTACTGTATGAACATGTAGAGGGTTGTACTGTATGAACATGTAGAGGGTTGTACTATATGAACATGTAGAGGGTTGTACTATATGAACATGTAGAGGGTTGTACTATATGAACATGTAGAGGGTTGTACTATATGAACATGTAGATGGTTGTACTATATGAACATGTAGAGGGTTGTACTATATGAACATGTAGAGGGTTGTACTATATGAACATGTAGAGGGTTGTACTGTATGAACATGTAGATGGTTGTACTATATGAACATGTAGATGGTTGTACTGTATGAACATGTAGAGGGTTGTACTATATGAACATGTAGAGGGTTGTACTATATGAACATGTAGAGGGTTTGTACTGTATGAACATGTAGAGGGTTGTACTGTATGAACATGTAGAGGGTTGTACTGTATGAACATGTAGAGGGTTGTACTATATGAACATGTAGAGGGTTGTACTATATGAACATGTAGAGGGTTGTACTATATGAACATGTAGAGGGTTGTACTATATGAACATGTAGATGGTTGTACTATATGAACATGTAGAGGGTTGTACTGTATGAACAAGTAGAGGGTTGTACTGTATGAACATGTAGAGGGTTGTACTGTATGAACATGTAGAGGGTTGTACTATATGAACATGTAGAGGGTTGTACTATATGAACATGTAGAGGGTTGTACTGTATGAACATGTAGAGGGTTGTACTGTATGAACATGTAGAGGGTTGTACTATATGAACATGTAGAGGGTTGTACTATATGAACATGTAGAGGGTTGTACTGTATGAACATGTAGATGGTTGTACTATATGAACATGTAGAGGGTTGTACTATATGAACATGTAGATGGTTGTACTATATGAACATGTAGAGGGTTGTACTGTATGAACATGTAGAGGGTTGTACTATATGAACATGTAAATGGTTGTACTATATGAACATGTAGAGGGTTGTACTATATGAACATGTAGAGGGTTGTACTGTATGAACATGTAGAGGGTTGTACTATATGAACATGTAGAGGGTTGTACTATATGAACATGTAGAGGGTTGTACTATATGAACATGTAGAGGGTTTGTACTGTATGAACATGTAGAGGGTTGTACTGTATGAACATGTAGAGGGTTGTACTATATGAACATGTAGATGGTTGTACTATATGAACATGTAGATGGTTGTACTATATGAACATGTAGAGGGTTGTACTGTATGAACATGTAGAGGGTTGTACTATATGAACATGTAGAGGGTTGTACTATATGAACATGTAGAGGGTTGTACTATATGAACATGTAGAGGGTTGTACTGTATGAACATGTAGAGGGTTGTACTATATGAACATGTAGAGGGTTGTACTGTATGAACATGTAGAGGGTTGTACTATATGAACATGTAGATGGTTGTACTATATGAACATGTAGAGGGTTGTACTGTATGAACATGTAGAGGGTTGTACTATATGAACATGTAGAGGGTTGTACTGTATGAACATGTAGAGGGTTTGTACTGTATGAACATGTAGAGGGTTGTACTGTATGAACATGTAGAGGGTTGTACTATATGAACATGTAGAGGGTTGTACTATATGAACATGTAGAGGGTTGTACTGTATGAACATGTAGATGGTTGTACTATATGAACATGTAGATGGTTGTACTGTATGAACATGTAGAGGGTTGTACTATATGAACATGTAGAGGGTTGTACTATATGAACATGTAGAGGGTTTGTACTGTATGAACATGTAGAGGGTTGTACTGTATGAACATGTAGAGGGTTGTACTATATGAACATGTAGAGGGTTGTACTATATGAACATGTAGAGGGTTGTACTGTATGAACATGTAGATGGTTGTACTGTATGAACATGTAGAGGGTTGTACTGTATGAACATGTAGATGGTTGTACTATATGAACATGTAGAGGGTTGTACTGTATGAACATGTAGAGGGTTGTACTATATGAACATGTAGAGGGTTGTACTATATGAACATGTAGAGGGTTTGTACTGTATGAACATGTAGAGGGTTGTACTGTATGAACATGTAGAGGGTTGTACTGTATGAACATGTAGAGGGTTGTACTATATGAACATGTAGAGGGTTGTACTATATGAACATGTAGAGGGTTGTACTATATGAACATGTAGAGGGTTGTACTATATGAACATGTAGATGGTTGTACTATATGAACATGTAGAGGGTTGTACTATATGAACATGTAGAGGGTTGTACTATATGAACATGTAGAGGGTTGTACTGTATGAACATGTAGATGGTTGTACTATATGAACATGTAGATGGTTGTACTGTATGAACATGTAGAGGGTTGTACTATATGAACATGTAGAGGGTTGTACTATATGAACATGTAGAGGGTTTGTACTGTATGAACATGTAGAGGGTTGTACTGTATGAACATGTAGAGGGTTGTACTGTATGAACATGTAGAGGGTTGTACTATATGAACATGTAGAGGGTTGTACTATATGAACATGTAGAGGGTTGTACTATATGAACATGTAGAGGGTTGTACTATATGAACATGTAGATGGTTGTACTATATGAACATGTAGAGGGTTGTACTGTATGAACAAGTAGAGGGTTGTACTGTATGAACATGTAGAGGGTTGTACTGTATGAACATGTAGAGGGTTGTACTATATGAACATGTAGAGGGTTGTACTATATGAACATGTAGAGGGTTGTACTGTATGAACATGTAGAGGGTTGTACTATATGAACATGTAGAGGGTTGTACTATATGAACATGTAGAGGGTTTGTACTGTATGAACATGTAGAGGGTTGTACTGTATGAACATGTAGAGGGTTGTACTATATGAACATGTAGAGGGTTGTACTATATGAACATGTAGAGGGTTGTACTGTATGAACATGTAGATGGTTGTACTATATGAACATGTAGATGGTTGTACTGTATGAACATGTAGAGGGTTGTACTGTATGAACATGTAGAGGGTTGTACTATATGAACATGTAGAGGGTTTGTACTGTATGAACATGTAGAGGGTTGTACTGTATGAACATGTAGAGGGTTGTACTGTATGAACATGTAGAGGGTTGTACTATATGAACATGTAGAGGGTTGTACTATATGAACATGTAGAGGGTTGTACTATATGAACATGTAGAGGGTTGTACTATATGAACATGTAGATGGTTGTACTATATGAACATGTAGAGGGTTGTACTATATGAACATGTAGAGGGTTGTACTATATGAACATGTAGAGGGTTGTACTGTATGAACATGTAGATGGTTGTACTATATGAACATGTAGATGGTTGTACTGTATGAACATGTAGAGGGTTGTACTATATGAACATGTAGAGGGTTGTACTATATGAACATGTAGAGGGTTTGTACTGTATGAACATGTAGAGGGTTGTACTGTATGAACATGTAGAGGGTTGTACTGTATGAACATGTAGAGGGTTGTACTGTATGAACATGTAGAGGGTTGTACTATATGAACATGTAGAGGGTTGTACTGTATGAACATGTAGATGGTTGTACTATATGAACATGTAGATGGTTGTACTGTATGAACATGTAGAGGGTTGTACTGTATGAACATGTAGAGGGTTGTACTATATGAACATGTAGAGGGTTTGTACTGTATGAACATGTAGAGGGTTGTACTGTATGAACATGTAGAGGGTTGTACTGTATGAACATGTAGAGGGTTGTACTATATGAACATGTAGAGGGTTGTACTATATGAACATGTAGAGGGTTGTACTATATGAACATGTAGAGGGTTGTACTATATGAACATGTAGATGGTTGTACTGTATGAACATGTAGAGGGTTGTACTATATGAACATGTAGAGGGTTGTACTATATGAACATGTAGAGGGTTTGTACTGTATGAACATGTAGAGGGTTGTACTGTATGAACATGTAGAGGGTTGTACTGTATGAACATGTAGAGGGTTGTACTGTATGAACATGTAGAGGGTTGTACTATATGAACATGTAGAGGGTTGTACTATATGAACATGTAGAGGGTTGTACTGTATGAACATGTAGATGGTTGTACTATATGAACATGTAGATGGTTGTACTGTATGAACATGTAGAGGGTTGTACTGTATGAACATGTAGAGGGTTGTACTATATGAACATGTAGAGGGTTTGTACTGTATGAACATGTAGAGGGTTGTACTGTATGAACATGTAGAGGGTTGTACTGTATGAACATGTAGAGGGTTGTACTATATGAACATGTAGAGGGTTGTACTATATGAACATGTAGAGGGTTGTACTATATGAACATGTAGAGGGTTGTACTATATGAACATGTAGATGGTTGTACTATATGAACATGTAGAGGGTTGTACTATATGAACATGTAGAGGGTTGTACTATATGAACATGTAGAGGGTTGTACTGTATGAACATGTAGATGGTTGTACTATATGAACATGTAGATGGTTGTACTGTATGAACATGTAGAGGGTTGTACTATATGAACATGTAGAGGGTTGTACTATATGAACATGTAGAGGGTTTGTACTGTATGAACATGTAGAGGGTTGTACTGTATGAACATGTAGAGGGTTGTACTGTATGAACATGTAGAGGGTTGTACTATATGAACATGTAGAGGGTTGTACTATATGAACATGTAGAGGGTTGTACTATATGAACATGTAGAGGGTTGTACTATATGAACATGTAGATGGTTGTACTATATGAACATGTAGAGGGTTGTACTGTATGAACAAGTAGAGGGTTGTACTGTATGAACATGTAGAGGGTTGTACTGTATGAACATGTAGAGGGTTGTACTATATGAACATGTAGAGGGTTGTACTATATGAACATGTAGAGGGTTGTACTGTATGAACATGTAGAGGGTTGTACTGTATGAACATGTAGAGGGTTGTACTATATGAACATGTAGAGGGTTGTACTATATGAACATGTAGAGGGTTGTACTGTATGAACATGTAGATGGTTGTACTATATGAACATGTAGAGGGTTGTACTATATGAACATGTAGATGGTTGTACTATATGAACATGTAGAGGGTTGTACTGTATGAACATGTAGAGGGTTGTACTATATGAACATGTAGATGGTTGTACTATATGAACATGTAGAGGGTTGTACTATATGAACATGTAGAGGGTTGTACTGTATGAACATGTAGAGGGTTGTACTATATGAACATGTAGAGGGTTGTACTATATGAACATGTAGAGGGTTGTACTATATGAACATGTAGAGGGTTTGTACTGTATGAACATGTAGAGGGTTGTACTGTATGAACATGTAGAGGGTTGTACTATATGAACATGTAGATGGTTGTACTATATGAACATGTAGATGGTTGTACTATATGAACATGTAGAGGGTTGTACTGTATGAACATGTAGAGGGTTGTACTATATGAACATGTAGAGGGTTGTACTATATGAACATGTAGAGGGTTGTACTATATGAACATGTAGAGGGTTGTACTGTATGAACATGTAGAGGGTTGTACTATATGAACATGTAGAGGGTTGTACTGTATGAACATGTAGAGGGTTGTACTATATGAACATGTAGATGGTTGTACTATATGAACATGTAGAGGGTTGTACTGTATGAACATGTAGAGGGTTGTACTATATGAACATGTAGAGGGTTGTACTGTATGAACATGTAGAGGGTTTGTACTGTATGAACATGTAGAGGGTTGTACTGTATGAACATGTAGAGGGTTGTACTATATGAACATGTAGAGGGTTGTACTATATGAACATGTAGAGGGTTGTACTGTATGAACATGTAGATGGTTGTACTATATGAACATGTAGATGGTTGTACTGTATGAACATGTAGAGGGTTGTACTATATGAACATGTAGAGGGTTGTACTATATGAACATGTAGAGGGTTTGTACTGTATGAACATGTAGAGGGTTGTACTGTATGAACATGTAGAGGGTTGTACTGTATGAACATGTAGAGGGTTGTACTATATGGACATGTAGAGGGTTGTACTATATGAACATGTAGAGGGTTGTACTATATGAACATGTAGAGGGTTGTACTATATGAACATGTAGATGGTTGTACTATATGAACATGTAGAGGGTTGTACTATATGAACATGTAGAGGGTTGTACTATATGAACATGTAGAGGGTTGTACTGTATGAACATGTAGATGGTTGTACTATATGAACATGTAGATGGTTGTACTGTATGAACATGTAGAGGGTTGTACTATATGAACATGTAGAGGGTTGTACTATATGAACATGTAGAGGGTTTGTACTGTATGAACATGTAGAGGGTTGTACTGTATGAACATGTAGAGGGTTGTACTGTATGAACATGTAGAGGGTTGTACTATATGAACATGTAGAGGGTTGTACTATATGAACATGTAGAGGGTTGTACTATATGAACATGTAGAGGGTTGTACTATATGAACATGTAGAGGGTTGTACTATATGAACATGTAGAGGGTTGTACTGTATGAACAAGTAGAGGGTTGTACTGTATGAACATGTAGAGGGTTGTACTGTATGAACATGTAGAGGGTTGTACTATATGAACATGTAGAGGGTTGTACTATATGAACATGTAGAGGGTTGTACTATATGAACATGTAGAGGGTTGTACTATATGAACATGTAGAGGGTTGTACTGTATGAACATGTAGAGGGTTGTACTGTATGAACATGTAGAGGGTTGTACTATATGAACATGTAGAGGGTTGTACTGTATGAACATGTAGAGGGTTGTACTGTATGAACATGTAGAGGGTTGTACTATATGAACATGTAGAGGGTTGTACTATATGAACATGTAGAGGGTTGCACTATATGAACATGTAGATGGTTGTACTATATGAACATGTAGAGGGTTGTACTATATTAACATGTAGAGGGTTGTACTATATGAACATTTAGAGGGTTGTACTATATGAACATGTAGAGGGTTGTACTATATGAACATGTAGATGGTTGTACTATATGAACATGTAGAGGGTTGTACTGTATGAACAAGTAGAGGGTTGTACTGTATGAACATGTAGAGGGTTGTACTGTATGAACATGTAGAGGGTTGTACTATATGAACATGTAGAGGGTTGTACTATATGAACATGTAGAGGGTTGTACTATATGAACATGTAGAGGGTTGTACTATATGAACATGTAGAGGGTTGTACTATATGAACATGTAGATGGTTGTACTATATGAACATGTAGATGGTTGTACTATATGAACATGTAGAGGGTTGTACTATATGAACATGTAGAGGGTTGTACTATATGAACATGTAGAGGGTTGTACTATATGAACATGTAGAGGGTTGTACTATATGAACATGTAGAGGGTTTGTACTGTATGAACATGTAGAGGGTTGTACTGTATGAACATGTAGAGGGTTGTACTATATGAACATGTAGATGGTTGTACTATATGAACATGTAGATGGTTGTACTATATGAACATGTAGAGGGTTGTACTGTATGAACATGTAGAGGGTTGTACTATATGAACATGTAGAGGGTTGTACTATATGAACATGTAGAGGGTTGTACTATATGAACATGTAGAGGGTTGTACTATATGAACATGTAGATGGTTGTACTATATGAACATGTAGAGGGTTGTACTGTATGAACAAGTAGAGGGTTGTACTGTATGAACATGTAGAGGGTTGTACTGTATGAACATGTAGAGGGTTGTACTATATGAACATGTAGAGGGTTGTACTATATGAACATGTAGAGGGTTGTACTATATGAACATGTAGAGGGTTGTACTGTATGAACATGTAGAGGGTTGTACTGTATGAACATGTAGAGGGTTGTACTGTATGAACATGTAGAGGGTTGTACTGTATGAACATGTAGAGGGTTGTACTGTATGAACATGTAGAGGGTTGTACTATATGAACATGTAGAGGGTTGTACTATATGAACATGTAGAGGGTTGCACTATATGAACATATAGATGGTTGTACTATATGAACATGTAGAGGGTTGTACTATATGAACATGTAGAGGGTTGTACTATATGAACATTTAGAGGGTTGTACTATATGAACATGTAGAGGGTTGTACTATATGAACATGTAGATGGTTGTACTATATGAACATGTAGAGGGTTGTACTGTATGAACAAGTAGAGGGTTGTACTGTATGAACATGTAGAGGGTTGTACTATATGAACATGTAGAGGGTTGTACTATATGAACATGTAGAGGGTTGTACTATATGAACATGTAGAGGGTTGTACTATATGAACATGTAGAGGGTTGTACTATATGAACATGTAGATGGTTGTACTATATGAACATGTAGATGGTTGTACTATATGAACATGTAGAGGGTTGTACTATATGAACATGTAGAGGGTTGTACTATATGAACATGTAGAGGGTTGTACTATATGAACATGTAGAGGGTTGTACTATATGAACATGTAGAGGGTTTGTACTGTATGAACATGTAGAGGGTTGTACTGTATGAACATGTAGAGGGTTGTACTATATGAACATGTAGATGGTTGTACTATATGAACATGTAGATGGTTGTACTATATGAACATGTAGAGGGTTGTACTGTATGAACATGTAGAGGGTTGTACTATATGAACATGTAGAGGGTTGTACTATATGAACATGTAGAGGGTTGTACTATATGAACATGTAGAGGGTTGTACTGTATGAACATGTAGAGGGTTGTACTATATGAACATGTAGAGGGTTGTACTGTATGAACATGTAGAGGGTTGTACTATATGAACATGTAGATGGTTGTACTATATGAACATGTAGAGGGTTGTACTGTATGAACATGTAGAGGGTTGTACTATATGAACATGTAGAGGGTTGTACTGTATGAACATGTAGAGGGTTTGTACTGTATGAACATGTAGAGGGTTGTACTGTATGAACATGTAGAGGGTTGTACTATATGAACATGTAGAGGGTTGTACTATATGAACATGTAGAGGGTTGTACTGTATGAACATGTAGATGGTTGTACTATATGAACATGTAGATGGTTGTACTGTATGAACATGTAGAGGGTTGTACTGTATGAACATGTAGAGGGTTGTACTATATGAACATGTAGAGGGTTTGTACTGTATGAACATGTAGAGGGTTGTACTGGATGAACATGTAGAGGGTTGTACTGTATGAACATGTAGAGGGTTGTACTATATGAACATGTAGAGGGTTGTACTATATGAACATGTAGAGGGTTGTACTATATGAACATGTAGAGGGTTGTACTATATGAACATGTAGATGGTTGTACTATATGAACATGTAGAGGGTTGTACTATATGAACATGTAGAGGGTTGTACTATATGAACATGTAGAGGGTTGTACTGTATGAACATGTAGATGGTTGTACTATATGAACATGTAGATGGTTGTACTGTATGAACATGTAGAGGGTTGTACTATATGAACATGTAGAGGGTTGTACTATATGAACATGTAGAGGGTTTGTACTGTATGAACATGTAGAGGGTTGTACTGTATGAACATGTAGAGGGTTGTACTGTATGAACATGTAGAGGGTTGTACTATATGAACATGTAGAGGGTTGTACTATATGAACATGTAGAGGGTTGTACTATATGAACATGTAGAGGGTTGTACTATATGAACATGTAGATGGTTGTACTATATGAAAATGTAGAGGGTTGTACTGTATGAACAAGTAGAGGGTTGTACTGTATGAACATGTAGAGGGTTGTACTGTATGAACATGTAGAGGGTTGTACTATATGAACATGTAGAGGGTTGTACTATATGAACATGTAGAGGGTTGTACTATATGAACATGTAGAGGGTTGTACTATATGAACATGTAGAGGGTTGTACTGTATGAACATGTAGAGGGTTGTACTGTATGAACATGTAGAGGGTTGTACTATATGAACATGTAGAGGGTTGTACTGTATGAACATGTAGAGGGTTGTACTGTATGAACATGTAGAGGGTTGTACTATATGAACATGTAGAGGGTTGTACTATATGAACATGTAGAGGGTTGTACTATATGAACATGTAGATGGTTGTACTATATGAACATGTAGAGGGTTGTACTATATGAACATGTAGAGGGTTGTACTATATGAACATGTAGAGGGTTGTACTATATGAACATGTAGAGGGTTGTACTATATGAACATGTAGATGGTTGTACTATATGAACATGTAGAGGGTTGTACTGTATGAACAAGTAGAGGGTTGTACTGTATGAACATGTGGAGGGTTGTACTGTATGAACATGTAGAGGGTTGTACTATATGAACATGTAGAGGGTTGTACTACATGAACATGTAGAGGGTTGTACTATATGAACATGTAGAGGGTTGTACTGTATGAACATGTAGAGGGTTGTACTATATGAACATGTAGAGGGTTGTACTGTATGAACATGTAGAGGGTTGTACTATATGAACATGTAGAGGGTTGTACTGTATGAACATGTAGAGGGTTGTACTGTATGAACATGTAGAGGGTTGTACTGTATGAACATGTAGAGGGTTTGTACTGTATGAACATGTAGAGGGTTGTACTGTATGAACATGTAGAGGGTTGTACTATATGAACATGTAGAGGGTTGTACTATATGAACATGTAGAGGGTTGTACTATATGAACATGTAGAGGGTTGTACTATATGAACATGTAGAGGGTTTGTACTGTATGAACATGTAGAGGGTTGTACTGTATGAACATGTAGAGGGTTGTACTGTATGAACATGTAGAGGGTTGTACTATATGAACATGTAGAGGGTTGTACTATATGAACATGTAGAGGGTTGTACTATATGAACATGTAGAGGGTTGTACTATATGAACATGTAGATGGTTGTACTATATGAACATGTAGAGGGTTGTACTATATGAACATGTAGAGGGTTGTACTATATGAACATGTAGAGGGTTGTACTGTATGAACATGTAGATGGTTGTACTATATGAACATGTAGATGGTTGTACTGTATGAACATGTAGAGGGTTGTACTATATGAACATGTAGAGGGTTGTACTATATGAACATGTAGAGGGTTTGTACTGTATGAACATGTAGAGGGTTGTACTGTATGAACATGTAGAGGGTTGTACTGTATGAACATGTAGAGGGTTGTACTATATGAACATGTAGAGGGTTGTACTATATGAACATGTAGAGGGTTGTACTATATGAACATGTAGAGGGTTGTACTATATGAACATGTAGATGGTTGTACTATATGAACATGTAGAGGGTTGTACTGTATGAACAAGTAGAGGGTTGTACTGTATGAACATGTAGAGGGTTGTACTGTATGAACATGTAGAGGGTTGTACTATATGAACATGTAGAGGGTTGTACTATATGAACATGTAGAGGGTTGTACTATATGAACATGTAGAGGGTTGTACTATATGAACATGTAGAGGGTTGTACTGTATGAACATGTAGAGGGTTGTACTGTATGAACATGTAGAGGGTTGTACTGTATGAACATGTAGAGGGTTGTACTGTATGAACATGTAGAGGGTTGTACTATATGAACATGTAGAGGGTTGTACTATATGAACATGTAGAGGGTTGTACTATATGAACATGTAGAGGGTTGTACTATATGAACATGTAGAGGGTTGTACTATATGAACATGTAGAGGGTTGTACTATATGAACATGTAGAGGGTTGTACTATATGAACATGTAGAGGGTTGTACTATATGAACATGTAGATGGTTGTACTATATGAACATGTAGAGGGTTGTACTGTATGAACAAGTAGAGGGTTGTACTGTATGAACATGTAGAGGGTTGTACTGTATGAACATGTAGAGGGTTGTACTATATGAACATGTAGAGGGTTGTACTATATGAACATGTAGAGGGTTGTACTATATGAACATGTAGAGGGTTGTACTATATGAACATGTAGAGGGTTGTACTGTATGAACATGTAGAGGGTTGTACTGTATGAACATGTAGAGGGTTGTACTGTATGAACATGTAGAGGGTTGTACTGTATGAACATGTAGAGGGTTGTACTATATGAACATGTAGAGGGTTGTACTATATGAACATGTAGAGGGTTGTACTATATGAACATGTAGAGGGTTGTACTGTATGAACATGTAGAGGGTTGTACTGTATGAACATGTAGATGGTTGTACTATATGAACATGTAGATGGTTGTACTGTATGAACATGTAGAGGGTTGTACTATATGAACATGTAGAGGGTTGTACTATATGAACATGTAGAGGGTTGTACTATATGAACATGTAGAGGGTTTGTACTGTATGAACATGTAGAGGGTTGTACTGTATGAACATGTAGAGGGTTGTACTGTATGAACATGTAGAGGGTTGTACTATATGAACATGTAGAGGGTTGTACTATATGAACATGTAGAGGGTTGTACTATATGAACATGTAGAGGGTTGTACTATATGAACATGTAGATGGTTGTACTTTATGAACATGTAGAGGGTTGTACTATATGAACATGTAGAGGGTTGTACTATATGAACATGTAGAGGGTTGTACTGTATGAACATGTAGATGGTTGTACTATATGAACATGTAGATGGTTGTACTGTATGAACATGTAGAGGGTTGTACTATATGAACATGTAGAGGGTTGTACTATATGAACATGTAGAGGGTTTGTACTGTATGAACATGTAGAGGGTTGTACTATATGAACATGTAGAGGGTTGTACTGTATGAACAAGTAGAGGGTTGTACTGTATGAACATGTAGAGGGTTGTACTGTATGAACATGTAGAGGGTTGTACTATATGAACATGTAGAGGGTTGTACTATATGAACATGTAGAGGGTTGTACTGTATGAACATGTAGAGGGTTGTACTGTATGAACATGTAGAGGGTTGTACTATATGAACATGTAGAGGGTTGTACTATATGAACATGTAGAGGGTTGTACTGTATGAACATGTAGATGGTTGTACTATATGAACATGTAGATGGTTGTACTGTATGAACATGTAGAGGGTTGTACTATATGAACATGTAGAGGGTTGTACTATATGAACATGTAGAGGGTTTGTACTGTATGAACATGTAGAGGGTTGTACTGTATGAACATGTAGAGGGTTGTACTGTATGAACATGTAGAGGGTTGTACTATATGAACATGTAGAGGGTTGTACTATATGAACATGTAGAGGGTTGTACTATATGAACATGTAGAGGGTTGTACTATATGAACATGTAGATGGTTGTACTATATGAACATGTAGAGGGTTGTACTGTATGAACAAGTAGAGGGTTGTACTGTATGAACATGTAGAGGGTTGTACTGTATGAACATGTAGAGGGTTGTACTATATGAACATGTAGAGGGTTGTACTATATGAACATGTAGAGGGTTGTACTATATGAACATGTAGAGGGTTGTACTATATGAACATGTAGAGGGTTGTACTGTATGAACATGTAGAGGGTTGTACTGTATGAACATGTAGAGGGTTGTACTGTATGAACATGTAGAGGGTTGTACTGTATGAACATGTAGAGGGTTGTACTGTATGAACATGTAGAGGGTTGTACTATATGAACATGTAGAGGGTTGTACTATATGAACATGTAGAGGGTTGTACTATATGAACATGTAGATGGTTGTACTATATGAACATGTAGAGGGTTGTACTATATGAACATGTAGAGGGTTGTACTATATGAACATGTAGAGGGTTGTACTATATGAACATGT